>NC_082342.1:71851425-72151425 GCF_027477595.1 Haemorhous mexicanus | reverse complement strand
TTCACACCCTCCAAAGACCTGCCTGGCTCTCTGACAGGAGTTCAGGTCGCACAGGCAGCTGGACACAAGACTGAAAAGGGGTCTCGTTAATACAACTAAGCTATTAGACTAAGAGTCATGCCTGCAGGTCAAAGACAGCCCTGCCCAGGTGAGGACTGTTCCCCTGAGCCTGTGTAGAAGTTAACTGGAGATACAAAACTTGTATGGCAATGACCAGCCAATTGGAACAGAGGAGCTGCACCTGGAGAGTTCTCTGAATTTCCCTGTACAGGCAATGGCACAAAAACTCCAGTGGGTGTGCTTGATATGTGGAATACCACCAAACACCCAGGTTTGCATGACTGAAATAAATAATCTATGTCTCTCTTGAGTGTGTAGTTATTTGCTTGTCACACACCAGGAAATGAATCCAATTTTTGGGGCAATAGTGCCAGACTCTTTTTAGTGGTGCCCAGTGACTGGATGAGGAGCAATGGCCATAAACTAAAATACAAGGAGTTTCATCTCAACATGAGGAGGAACTTCTTTACATTGAGGGTGGCAGATCATGGGAACAGGCTGCCCAGGGAGGTTGTGGAGTCTCCATCTGTGGAAATATCCAAAACCCACCTGGTTGCATTCTTGTGTAGCCTTTTCTAGGTAACCCTGCGTGGTCAGGGTGGTTGGACTGGATGACCTCCAGAAGTCCCTTCCAGCCCTTACAATTCTGTGATCCTGTGAAGCCAGGAGCAAGGAGAAGCTGAAGACCTGTCCCTTCTCCTCTGGCCACGGGGAGCTGAGGATGGGTTAAAATTCTTTATCTTCCTTCTGATTGCTTTTGCAGCCCTCACTGGGGTTCACCTGCTTGTTTTCTGCTCACTGTTTCTGGACTCTCTTCGTTAAGCTGGGACTTGTCAAAGAAGCCTGGGCCAGGACGTAGTGGTGTGCTTTGGTCCCATCTGTGGCTTCAAATGGCAGAAGCTGGTCACTGTCTGTGTAGCCACACTTAGGTGTCTGATGGTAACAACAGCACCCTCATATTTAGCACAAAATTGTCATCTCTGAGAAGTTTGCAAAGGAGGCTTCAAAACAGACAGAGTGATACAGCCCTTGTGGTATGCCTGTCACAGAGCTTTATATTCTGATGCACTGTCCTCCTTTTGTGTCTAACCAAAATCTGTTCTCCTGTGTTTTGGTCTTCCTTTCTGCTGCTGGTGTTTTAGGACAGCTGGTAACTCCAATGTTAGCTCTAGAAATGCTTGTAAAATTTGCATCTTTAACTTTTTTTATGTCAAACTTTTTAAGCACTTTCATCCCCTAACAGTTTAGAGCAACCTTTCTTCAGAGTCAGTTGCATGTCCAGTTGGGCTGCTGGTATAAATTGTGGTGTCCTGTTTGTCCTTGGGCTTATCTGCCATGGCAAAATCAGTAAGCTTGATGTTGGCATAAGAATACTCTCCTGTCAAAATGCTGTAGGAATAGGATGGGAAGAATGCCTGTGTTTACCCATCCTAATATATCATATGTTGCTTTAGATATTTAATGTGCTAGATTCATCCTGTGGAATTTGCTTAACTTAGATATGGGGCTTCAGGGACAAAACCTTTTTTCATTAAATGATCTTTATTGTGACAAATATGTATTAGTTTTGTTTACATTCACAAAATTGCTTCATCTCTCTTCCTAGGTGAAGATATTTGCCCCCAATATTGAGCAAAGGGATGTAGTCAATCACCTAAAAGGAAGTCCAGCAGAAGAGAAGAGAAATGTGTTAGTTGAAAGTGCCAGGTTGGCAAGGGGAAACATTCAGGATTTGGCTGAACTGAAAGCTAGTGAATTTGATGCTGTCATTTTCCCTGGTAGGTATCACAAAATCACAAAATACTCTGTGTTGGAAGGCCCACAAGGATCATTGAGTCCAGCTCTTCAGTGAATGGCCCACACAGGGGTTGAGCCCACAACCCTGGTGTTATTAACACTATGCTCTGACCAGCTGAGCTCATCTTTCAAAAGAAAATTGTGATTTTTTAAATTCAGTATATTTATTGATTCATAGTTCATTAAGTTAAGATACCAGAGTGTTCTTTTGGTATGAAGTTATGCATCCCACCATTCCTTCTTACTGAATGTTGTGAAAACTTCACTACTTACGTGTGGACAGGAGCCCTGACCAGAGTACAAAACCAGGGTCAGAACTCAGTTACACGGCAATGCCTTAATTTCAGGGCCTCTAAAAATGTTGGCAGACTAGCAGGTTTCCAAATAGATGATGTTCCATGTCAGATGGGAGTACATTCTGTTTTAATTATGTATCCACTCAGCTGGTGATCAAGTTGTACTAAACATGTTTATGGATAATTTTTCATTTAGAGACCACAAAATTTCATTCCAGACAGAGGTAATTGTAATCATTTTTAGAAATGAGGAAGCTGGAGCATCACGAGGAAATCATGACTTGCTGAAGATCTGTTTCCAGAATATTCATAGTACTGTTAAATACTGCCTTCATGATTGGGCCTAAGTGTTAATTTTGAAGTTTTCACACTGTTGTAAGGCCAGCAGAGGGAGTGTGTGTATAACACAGAGAAACAATTCTGCCTGCTCTGTGAGTAGTTGATGTCAGGGCTGATCAGGAGTGAGTAGAGGCTCACAGATGTTTTGCACATTAATTTCATGCTGTTATAACCCAGGCTCGAGGGGATTGCTGTAATAACTGTTAGAGGGAAATAAACCCTATTTAGTTTGAAAATTAAAATCTTACCTCAGAGATTTCAGATAACACTTGAAAGTGAGCAAACCGGGAAAGGAAAAATATTAAACATGCAAAGCTTCTTGATGTTGTCTGTTGAAGTACTTGTGGAAATTTCCTTATGCTTATTGGAGAAAAGTTGATGCTGTGTACATTCCCTGTGGAATAACCTTCCTTTGATTATTCTGATGGTTATAAATCCAGCAGACAAAGGAACTGTAAAATACAATCTGCTTATACAATTAAATGAAGATTAAATGTACCTAAAGGATTGTTAAAACTAATTTATATGAAGACAAATCAGCACTGTTTTTAATAGGAAATTATGTTATCATTTACAAGTTTTTTTGTCTTAGAATACCATATGTTATAATGTCCATTTTATCCATAGTGGTTTTTTTATTGTGTTAATGGCTTTTTTTAAAGCTGAAAAGTAGTTCTAGAGAAGAAGAAAAATTATTCTATAATTGCTTAAGCATCAAAGTAAAACTTTAGAGTTAATTACTATAGAGGGCCAAATCCTGTTTTCATTACTCCCATGAGCTCCATACTTGTGGTTTTAACTAGTAGTGGTTTTCTGGTCCCTCTTCCTTATTGAGTGCACAACAGATGGTACAGCTGTTCTAGTGACTAGCAGACGATTGTGAGGTTTCCTCTTTGTCTATTTGTTACTTTTTGAAACAAGGTTAAGCTTTCTGGCCTATATATAACCTACACAGTATAAAGAAGTGCACAGTTAAAATTTTAACATTGTAAACCCATTGTTTACAGGTTACAGTGACATTGTAAGGCTTTCAGTACAGTCACTTAACAGTCCCACTGATACCAAGATTATGTTGTGAAAAAGAGCTTCTGTTTGGTGTGTGCTGTTATCAAATTTAATAGCTTTTAGCGGTGCCTTATATTTTAGCTTTTTGGTTTTGGTTTGATTTTTTTCTTAGGTGGTTTTGGTGTAGCAAAGAATCTGTGTTCCTGGGCTGTAGATGGCAAGAACTGTACTGTCAATGAGCACGTGAACTCCACACTCCAGGCCTTCCACAGTGCTAAAAAGCCCATTGGTTTGTGCTGCATATCACCAGTTCTGGCAGCCAAAGTCTTTCCTGGTTGTGAGGTTACGGTCGGTCAGGATAAAAACATAGATGGAAGGTAAGAAGGAAATGGATGGCGAGGATTTTCCTTGGAATTAAGATTAGGAAATGGACAGGCTTCTAGGCAAAAATTTCTTTGGTAGCAGTAAACCTAGGGGAACTTAGTTACTTTTAAGAAAAATTAGTGACAGTTTTCACTATAATAATAGTAGTAGGCACAGAACTCTCAGGGCAGACAGAGTGAATCCATGAGGTTGGGTGACTTGTGATGCTACAACCAGATATATACTGATCTGTGATATCATGGAATTGTTTAGGTTGGAAAAGTTCTCTAGGATGGGCGAGTCCAACTGCTAACTCAGGGATTTTTAATAAAAGTTTTTCTGGTGGTAGTGGTTTGGGGCCACTTTAGGGGAGGGAGATGAGAACAGGACCTGGCAGAAATCAGTACTGCCTCAAGAACTGTCAACTCCCAATAAAACTTCTGAATTAAATTTATCAGCAGCTGTAGTGGGGGATTCTGTTCAGAACAGATTGCAATCTGTTCCTTCTTTATCAGAAAGAGGAAAAAAAAAAAATCAAAATCTCTAGAGATCCCAGAGGAACACTTTACATGGAGGTGTTGGAGAAGGTTGCAAGTTCAGCTGGCTTCTCTCAAGCTTTTAAAGATCAGTTATGCCTGCACTTGGTATCATCTTCCAAACTTAAGGAAAGATTGTTAAAAACTATTGTACCTTCTGACATATTGTGGCTCCATATTTCAGACCTTGTTTTCAAAGGTATTAGATCACTTGATGTGTCTGTAGGGGATAGGAAAATCAGATAGTAGCAGCCTCCAACTCCCTTGTCATCATCAGTTAAAGACTCACGTAGATATTGTAGTTCTCTCATTCAAGTTATGTGTGCAGAATTTTATGGCTGTATCATTGCTTTATGTTAATTAAAGTATTTTTATTGACAGATTTCCTGATGCTGAAACGGCATCTGCTATAGCAGAGCTTGGATGTAAGCACATTTGCAAAAATGTAAATGAATCCCACGTGGATAAAGCCAATAAAATAGTTACTACCTGTGCTTTCATGTGCAAAGCTCCTCTGCATGAAATCTTTGATGGAATTGGAACAATGGTACAAGAAGTCCTGAAGCTTGCCTGACTAGAAGTATACAGACTTCTCCAAGGAAATCAGTGTAGCTAAGCATAAACATTTAGCTTCCTTAGATTGAATTAATAAAATAATGCAACTGCTAAACTTCACAGTTCCTGGTTTGTTTGGTGTTTTTTAATGTTTAATACATCAGATGGTCACTGCTGAATTTAACCTATTTATTTCTCTTCTAAAATAGAAACCATATATTGAAGGTGATGGGGGGAGTTCCTTTCCTTTGTGTTTTTTGTTTTTGTTTTTGGTGTTTTTTTTTTAAATGAATCCAAATGTATTCAGTCTTAAAATTACTGAATGGGTAATGGGGTTTTATCACATCATTAATGGTTATCAGTAATTCATATCTGCTGTTACCCAGCTGCAATTACAAGTGAAGTAGCTGTAAATGAGTCTGTTTACCATCAGTATAGGTGAATAGTTCAATTCTGATTTCTAATCAGAGGGGAAAAATAAAAGAATGTGGTTATTTGGGTTCTTTTTTCCCCTTGCAAGTCTTTAAGCAAGTATTACTGATGGACTTCGGAAATTTTTGCAGAGCCCCTAGGTAACACAACTTTTTAAACCAAGATGCAGCACAAATGAATGCATTGCATGTGGAAAATGCACAAGTTTTTTGCTAATAAATGAAGTAACTTCAGATTTCTTTAGTAAAATTAATTAGATTTATTTTGTAATTTTTTTTTGCATACATTGTTTATTGCTCTGAGGAAGACAATTTTTTATGTATTATAAACCATGCTTAGATCTTACAAATGTGAACACAGGGTTGGCAGCTTCCCTTAGAAGCTCAGTCTGGCAAGGCTTTGTACTCCTGGAGGAACAAGAATTTCCCAGAATTCATGATCTGGGTTCACTGTGGACACTGAGCTGTCTTTGGTAAGAAGTGCTCTGGTGCTCACAGGTCTCTGTCACTCCTGCCCAGTGTAGTGTAGCCCACATTCTGCTACACTGACATCTCCTGCTCAGTGTCTCATGTAACTGGGGCAGGAATAAAACAGGAACAGACCTGTACCACAGAGGAGCCAACAGGTGGAACTGGGCAATAATGCCTTTATGATGAGGAGTGTGCAGCTGTCCCTCCTGCTCAGTACTCTGTGATCAGGTTGGGCCCAGGCCTTTGCTGCCTCAGTGCAAGAGCAATGGCTACAGTGACACCTGCAGAGTATGCAGAGACATGCTGCAGAGTATCGAGTGCTACCCCTCCCTACATCTGCTGTGTTTATTTTAGCGCAAATGTCAACGCTCAGAGGTAACAGTTTCTCTCTTCAAGGAGGTTGTAGAGATAAATCTGCAGAAATAATTATGAAAAGGTTTTCATTCTCTGTACTTCTGACTATGATGATTTTCAAGGACACAGCACATCCATACTCTTCCAGAATTCGGATTTCCTGTATGGAGTTACTTAGGAGAAGCAGAACACAGATTTTTGGCAGAGGAGCAGGGAGATTTTTGTGCCGTGAGCAAGCAGTGAGTCCTCTGCCTCTAGAAGTACAAAGATAGCTGGGGTCAGCTGTGTCAGCAGAGGATCTTCTGTTCAGCCTGGCTAAGCTGGGCACATAAACACCAAATTATTTTCCTAGTCAAAACCCGCAATATTGGACTGAATATGGTTCTTGTGTTACAGGAGTCTTGTTTAAAAATGCTTGAATTGCTGAGTAAGAGTTTGTCCTGAATTTTGCTTTGGCTTTGTGAAGAGCATGTAGCTGTTGGCTGGAACACTCAAAGGAAGCGCAGCTTCTCTGGAAGCGCTCTAGCAGACTGTCCTGATAGAAATGTACTTAATACAGAACAGTCCTCTACTTTTTCCAGGTTGTACACGGTCTCTATAATGCCTTCCATGGCTTCTGCGGGCAGGATGCCAAGCGCATTGGATTGAAACTTTTTCTCCAAGTCTTCCTTTTTCAGAGGTTTCCTCCAGTGCCCGTAGAAGGTGGTGCAGCGGTCGCTGATGGTGCTGCCGTCCCGAAGCGTGACGCTCACTTCGCAGTAAAGGCTGTCAAAGCTGGGCGTGTTGTCAGGAGGGTGCTCCAGCTGTGTTTTGCGGAGGAGCTCCTGCAAGGCCGGCCGGTGAACGTTCTCACTGGCAAAGGACTGCACTGACATGCTGCCATCCAGCAAAGCCGAGCACGCAACAAACTGGAAGGAGTGTCGTGCTTCATGCTCTGAGGCTGGGCTGGGTCTGTTCACATATTTGACTTCAGGGACTTTGAGAATGACTTTCTCAATCTTATCAAGGGGGAGCAAGCTCTCACTGCCCTCCATGAGCTTCCTCCTAACAGAAGATGCTGCATCAGCCACCCAGTGCGTTGCAAGATGAGCAGGAAAGCGTTTGATGGCCACATCTTGCTGGTCCAAGAGCCAGGGGTAGAACTGCAAGGTTGGCAGAGTCTCTGGGTTGTAATCTGTATAAAAGGCACCCATCCCTGACTCCATGTCCAAGATCTGTTTGTTTCCTTGAAGGCCCTGTAAAGCTAAGCACGCTGCTTCCAGTCCGTGCTTGGCAGCATTCCCAACGTGGAGGGGCTTTATTTGGGTTGCTGCATTAGCCAGTGGGGCACCTGCATAGGAGACAGCAATAGCCAAGGCATTTTTACATTCCAGCTGGTCAAGAGCTAGCAGTTTAGCACAAGCTGCTGCACTCCCCATCGTACCAACCACAGCTGGTGGGTGAAACCTGAGAAAACAAAAGTATCTTCGTTACCAGATTTCAAAAATTCACCCAAATTCACTATCTACGAAAGCTTTTCATTCATTGTTATGGGAAATGGATTGGACCATAAAGAAACATGCATTCAGCATTCACGTGTGGGCCTGAGAGTTGTCACTTTTCCCCAGGAAAAAGTAGAACTGGAATAGTGCTGCTTGCAGTAAGTCCTTCCCAGAAAGCAACTGAAACTTTAGTGCTGCTCATAGTTTAAAGCAAATTTAGAGTCAAATATAAAGTTATATTTATTATTTATTATTATTTAAATTTATATATTATTATAAATTTATAAAAATTCAAAGTAGGGAGATCATTGCCTCATTGTGAATTAATCAATGCTTAAAAAAAAAATAAATCTATTAGCTACAGAGTTAGGAATCAAATGTATTTATGTGTAAGATGAGCCTTCCCAAAATTTCCAGACAAACAGCTTAGGAATATGAATAACTGTGCCACCTGTATGTTAACTGACATTTAAATATGTATATTAGCACTGATTAAAAACCACCTCCACTCCACTTTCTACTTTAAAATTTCTGTGTACCTTCTTGGAATATTCCTGGCTTCTCTGGAGAAGTGCAGCAACCTGCCTTGCACTTCTATTCCCACATTGAAAGCTAAGAGCAGATCAAGACCCGAGATTTTTTTCTTCTGAGGGAAGGCCTCTGAGAGTGCAATCAATGCAGGGAGCACAGCTCCAGATGGGTGTGTGGCTGGATGCCAGGTGTCATCAAAGTCCATTGAGTGCACCTAATGGAAAGAGAAACATTGGTATGTTAGAAATAAAATCTGACTTTGCAAGGTTGTCTCAGTCAAATGAAACTAGTGTAACTCGTATGAAAAAGAACCAAAGAACTAGGTCTTCCTTAGAAAGCAAAAATTTCAAAAGTGTTTTAAAGAGCTTTACTCCCCATATGGCTGTCTGAGAAGTGGCAATGCAGCAGAGATCTTTCCTCAAAGGAGAATTATTCTAATTCAACTTGTTCCAGCCTGAAACCAGTGTGACAGTGATTCTTTTTTTCTGCAGTTGGCTTTTGCTGCTTTCATTAGACTGGTATAATTAAAGCAGCTGTTCTAGGTCCACTGTGTGAAGAGTGAATTTTCTCTTTCCCCAAAACATAATAAAATATAAACACAATGAAATTACATCACCAGTGCTGCAACTGATGCTGCCATTAGGACTGGCACCATAAAACTGTAGCAGTTAAATACTGGTAAATGGAATTTATATCATCAGAGCTACTTCTCTGCTGCAACCATCCACTGTCAACAGGCACAAGCCTGCAAATGTACAGGAGGCTTTAGCCTGAATTTTCAGCACATTGAAAGAAGACCCGTCACACAAGAAAACAGGTTCCCTGGAGCTGCTGGGAGTAGGAGAAAGCTACAGTCTGAATGTGGAACGAGCTGCTTGGCTCAACAGAGTATCTCAAGTGGTGCCTTCTCTTTCTCATGCCCAGAGCCCAGCTGCTCAGGAAGGTTTTAGGTGTTCCCAGCATGGCATATGGCTGCTGATCTGGCAGCAGATCATCCCCAAAAGTGCAGTCAGTGTCTGTAAAGCATTGCTTATCACACACATTCCTTCCTCCTGCAAAGTTTTGAGAACCCCCAAAGACCTGAGAGCATTAGGGACAGCATTTTTTTTATAGTAGCATAGTAAAACACCTCAAAAACCTGAACTTTCTCATCTGTTCACCCATGTCTTAACTTCAGAGCAAACTGGGAAGGTGGTCAGGCTCCCCAACAGTCAGGTTTTGCCCTGTTCTACTGTGATTATGCATTTTTGAGGACTGTTTCTAAACAGATAGAAGAAAATGCAGTGTCTGCCTTGAAAGCCTTTGATGCCATCTGGGAAGATGTCCTGCAGTGCAGGATAAGGAAAGTTGTGGCCAATACCCTGTAACCTGTGTTTCTGGTGTCTTCAGTAAGTGCTTAAATTGACCTGTGACCAAGATATAAACTGATCATATATATGCTAACAGCCAGATCTGAGTATCACAAGGGCTGCTAGGAGCTGAGCGGTACCAGATCTCATTTCCAAGGTAATTTTCTCTACATTGGAAATGAGCTGTTAAATTGGACCTCTGATATTGTTGTCACACTAATTTAAATAGGCTTAATATTACTATTTCCTTGGTTGGTCACCTTTCCTAGTTTTGCATAATTGCCAAATTTGTCTATCCCACCTCTTGTGCATCTTTCAATTTCAAATGGTTTCAGCCTCAATCTGACTTTAGACAGATGTCTGGGGAGTCAGTTATTGCTTTAATGACAAAGTGCATGTTCAAAATACATAGCTGGCTTTTGGAAACTGTAACTGAAGATTAAGTTGCCTTGTGATATTATGTCTGGATGTATCTATATGTGCATCTGTGTTTTTCTGTAACTGTACTTTGCCAGTTGGCACAAATTTCGGATCCCAGTGAAATAAGCTAGAGCTAGAGGGTGCGTTTTTGAGCAGCTACAGCAAGGTTGTAGCCTTCCTACAAGGTTGCCAGGTTGTAAGCTGTAGAGTTCTGACTCTTGACAACAGCCCCAGGTCCCACATTAAGTGTAAGGGATGCTGTTGAGTTGGATCATACATATATTATACCTTAAGTTCAGACTCACTGGAAGGAAGTTGAAGCACATTAGGAGAATAGTTTCTAGAAAAGTTTTGTAGCAGGCTTCAGAATAAGCTATGATTTTTGGGACATTCTGTTCTCTATAGAGCAAGAATGGCATCAATTGGTATGATTTCAGAGCAAATAAAAGAGCATCCCTTACAGCCACTCCATTCACAAAAGCTGCATACAGAGGAGGCAGTCGGAAATCCAAGTGGCCCCAGATGGTACTGGATAAATCTGAGCTGTAGATCTGAAACAAATTGACATAAATTAATTCTAAGTCCTGAACCTAAGGATAAATGTGCATTGTATCTCTGATGTAACTGAGAGCAGACCATGTCCTCTGGGGACCTAACTGCTCCCTTTTATGAGAAAAGAATCGTTCTTTCAGAAAGTCTGAAAAGGAAGTCAGTTTCCTGTTCTGACTTCCAGAATGTCCTATTCCACCCAAACAGAGTTCGGGGGCAGACCAACACCACCCACCTGGCCACTCAATACCTTCATACCACCTCTGGCCACTCATGCCCCTTCTCACCACCCATTGACAGAATCACAGAATCACCTGGGTTGGAAAAAACCTCAGAGATCATCAAGCCCAACCTAAATGATGACGGGACTGTCATATCTTGTTGGGGAAGATGTCCCATTAAAGGGTTTTGTTTTCTGTGTTTTAGTAAGAGCCTGAGTAAATGATAGATGGCCTCCCTGGTGCTGCAAACTGAATAAAAGGGCATAAACTACCCTGGTTTGGAAAGGGGAATTCGCTGTGGGAAGAGACTAACTGGCACACAGAGCTCTGGAGCCCAAGTCCACCCAGGAGGTCTGAACGATAAAACAGTGGGCTGAACTCCTCATTGATGCACTCCCCTGTGCTGGGAAGGGTCAATTACTCTGCTAGTTTGAGGAGAGCAAGACTGGAGGAGAAGCATGGCTAATGCACCTCAGACAATTATGTTTTATGGACTGCAAGTAACCCACTGCTAACTCCCCGTCTCTTTTACAGTTCTTTGATTTGAAAGGCTGGTGATAAGTGATGCTTATTTGTTGATGTTTTGAATACGATATCATAGGTGAAAGAAAGGAAGGGGTTCTTAGTTGACTGTGTTTGTAGAGGGGGATCTTAGCATACAGACTGATACAGAGATTTTGCCCATCCAGAGTGAAAAGTAATTTGAGCACTGAAGTTTCACTGTCTCCAGTGGGAAGAACACAATTTCTCTCTTTCCATCCGTGAAATAATTTCACCATGGCAAAATTTCCTTTTCATTGGCCAAGTTTTCCCTTGTCTTCTTAAAGCTAAACCTTAGGGTGTGCTACGAATGCCAGGCAGCTTACCTTGCTGTACTGTGCCACTTTGTGGCAGACCTCAGTGCTGGTACCCAGAAGCCCCACTCCAAGAGTATCCAGAATCATTCGCTTACTTCTCTGAATTACTTGATCTGTCAACTGATTTGCATTCAAACCATGAATCACCTTGGCAAAATTTCCTGTAACTGTCTGGGAAGAGAAAAAATAAAGAAAAAGAAGAAGTAGATATTTCTCTATATTTAAAGTAAACTCTCTATTTTCTTTCCTCTTTTTTTTCTTTTCTCTTTTTTTATGCTTTCAGTTTTTGAGCTACTGTCTAGCACACTGGCCATTTCTGCCCCTGCTTACATGAATTGCATCAGCAAAGCCAAGGTTTGAATTCTTCCTCTTTTTATTCCCAGAAATGTCACTGTGTTATTTATATTTTACTTAAGCTTTCATCATTATCCTTTTCTGTTTGGTATTTCTTCTGCTTTCTCCCTGAGCCCTTGAGAGTATGCACTGCAGGTGCTATAACTATGCAAGATTATTATCTCTATCTCATCCCCATCTCATCTCCATCTCTAATCACTATTCACACACACACATCCCCCAAACAGAAGTAAAAACATCTGTCTTTCCCATGGCACCTACTTGTTGGTATTGAAATCAGTGGGAGAGTAGCATTTCAAGCCAGTGCACCCACTACCACACAAGAAGGCAAGATTTAATCTCCCCGACTGGCAGCCTTACTATCCCAAATCTTGCTGAGCTTGGAGCTCAGTAGGAGGCAGGAGTTGGCAGCCATACCTCGCACATACTGCTCATAGCTCCCAGCTCCCATTGAATTCACTCTCAGCTGGAGTCCCAGCTTTTCTCCCAGACAAGATCTTGCCTCTTTGAAAAGCAGTGGCTCCTTGTTCCTGGATCCTGCTGGTTTGGGAATTATATGTATTTATTTTCCTCTCCTGTTGAGCAATGACCCATATCAGAAAATGATCTAAAACTTCCCTTCCTGGACCATTAGAAATGTCCCACTTCCTGGACCATTAGAAATAACGTGTAGAGGTACGCATTATTTACAACCTAAAAAAGAAACAACAGTTTCTTTTTTATACTGGCAGTAGTGAATATTTATCGTCTCTCTCTTTGGAAATGATCTCCTTTTGTTTCGTCTCTTCATTGCCCTTCCTTTACTCCCCTGCACATATCCACAGAGAGTGTTGGTATTGCCTTTTGGCCTTCGTTGAGCTGAAGTTAACAAAGCAGACTGTGCTGCTCTCTCCTCTGCAATATGGACTCACCCCTACCGTGCCCATATATTTTCATTGCGCTGTTCACACTGCATTCCTCTTTCTCTAGCAATGGTGACCAGAATTGTACCCACCATTACAAACAAGCTCTCACTCACACTTGCAGTGAAGCATTAAGATTATCTCAAGGAAGCAGTTACAAGCAGTTTAAAGCAGGTGAACCCCACATCCCATGGTGTGATGGTCAGCAACTGCAACATTTGGAGTGAGGGTACAAAAGCTTAAATAGAGAATCACATCTTACAGTGCAAGGAAACAAGACCATACCTTTGCCCACATCCTGCAGGGGTGATGCACGTCCCAGAGAGATGCAGCAAATGAGTGGTGGTCAGTGAGCAGGGGAACTCACCCTCTCACTATTTATATGTGTCTGTCTGAAGAAGGGGAAGGAATATAGGCCTTTGCACTTATGCATCTTGTCCTGCCCATTTCCTCTTCTGCCTGTAATGTTCTATTGTGCCTCACTTTCAATTTTCCTCTGACTAATTGCACTATAAACCTCTGGGACACATGTGATAGGACTTAGCCAGTCATCTTTACATGTTGTGTAAATTAATACATGTAATACTTCCTTACCAGATAGAAGCTGATTCATCTGGTAGCATGGAGAGCTGTGTGGAACCACAGTAATACATGGCTGGAAAAGTCCAGTACTAGACAAGGATGGCAAAGTCCAGTACTTTGAGGATGGCAAAGGCTGTTTTAGCTTAAACAACCTGTTGTTTATTTGTTTTGTTTTGTTTTGGTTTGTTTTGTTTCTTCTTTTGCTATATGTCTCCTCTCTAACACATACCATTCAGACTTGGGAAATGTGTGCCATAAGAATTTCAGGCCATAAATTGGATTAAGGTAGTTCTTGGCACTTAGCAGTGTTTTAACAGCATGAATCACTGTGTGTTAGCAATAGATAGTGAGTGAGAAATCCCTGCCTATCCCATCAGGAAGGGAGCAGACCCCACAGGAGCATGACTAGGGGCCACTAAATGATTCTGAAGCAAATAAGTAACCATGTCTGAAGTATGGAAATCACCTAGGTTAGGGAACAAAGCATCAAATCTCAGAATTGCAGCCTTGCACTTACATGATAAGTGCTGCCTAAAACAGTCTAGGAACCTCAGCCCTTTACAGAGAATAGCTCCAAATAATTTTGTAAAGCCTTATCTAACTCCTGAGTGCTTCCAGGTAGATAACAACATGGGTCTAGAGGTGAAGCTAAACATCAATTTGAGTGGTTCTAACCACTACTGAAAGGTCCTATTTCAGGCTGTGTCCTTCCCCCTCTCCTGTCCCTGGGTACATGGTCCTTCTCCCTGGGCCAGCCCTGATGCTGAGCAGACCCATTTCTGAGCTGGTCCAGCCTGTCTCCAGAGCTAACTCTGTGATTCTCATCAGTCAGGCGTAACTGAGTTTCATTCCCTTGGAAATGCAAAATTAAATCTTGCAGCACAAGCAGAGGGAGGGAGGGGTAGGGCCAGCAGTAGTCTGTGAAATTTTGGGAGAGCACGGTAACATGAGAGAAAGAGGGAATCAGCTGTTCCTCAGCAAGCTCTAAGCAAGACATTTGCTTATTTTTCCCGTGCTTTTAGCCAGTTCTGCTTTTGGGTGCATAACTTGATGCTGAAAATTTCACTGGGTAACAAAGGGCCTTAAATGACAGAAGCAGTGATGAGTCAGTTCATGGATGCAGCCAAAGAGTCTGAGGCCCACGACTCCTAAAACCCAGCCCTACAAACACAAACATAATTTTGTACAGGCTAACCTGCATCATGTGAAAGTTCCATTTAAACTCTTGTCCTATCTTTCTTTTAAATATGAGCAGCATATTTTTTAAAAAATATGTTCAGCATAGCTACTAAACCTATTCCCACACATTTCTCTAGGAGTATGACAGTTTCCTCACCCATGTAGGTTTAACTTGAATCTACATAAAATATCCTAGCACATGTCCTAGGTCCTGGGACTGTTTTGCCTAATCCTGACCCCATAGGGACAGAATGTGTATCTGTACTTCTTTCTTGCCCCCCTTATTTCCACATTGAGGAAAACCTCAGAGGTAGCCTGAAGAATTATCTTTGGTGCTGGTAAAATCCAACTGATATATTGGGATTGCTCAGGTTGACAAGGTTGGCAGCGGTTAGAAAGGTTAATAGAAGTTAATGCTGTTGGGCTGATAAAGGGAAAGATTTTGTTGACTTTCACCTCTGTTCTTTCAACTCATTCTTCTCTCAGAAAATTTGAAGAAAACATTTAAATTTCAGAACAATACAATCACAGAGTGGCTGCAGTTGGAAGGGAGCTCCAGACAACACCTTGTCCAACCCCTAACATGGCCACCCAGAGCAGGCTATGTTCAGTTAGGTTCTGAGTATCTCTGAGGACAGAGACTCCACAGCCACCCTGGGTAACCACAAAATATGTTAAATATTAAATAAAAGATATTCAAAACACTAAAGTTCACCCTCTTTCCCAAAACCTTTGGGATATAATTTATAAACCCATTCTGTTTCTCATTCCCTTCTCCTTCTCGAGTGAGACTGCCTTAATCCCATGATGAGACTCCAAAGTGAATTTGGATGGGATCCAGAACTTGTGATGTGCCTTGCAGTGTGCTGTGCAGTCACATGCTGCTGGCTGATCTCAGATACATGGTCACTTCCTTCTGTCATCTTGATTGCAGGATGCACTGTCCCATGCATAATAACATTAGTGATATTTATGGACTGAACTGAGATACTACAAGAAAGTGACTTTTTGTTTAAAAAAGAATGAAGTGAAACAGTACCTTTGCTTGGGATACCAATTTCCAAACTGCGCTCTGCAGACCTCAGGCTCAGGTGTACACTGTAGACTGAGGGAAAAGAAAGCAATATGATTATCACTGCAGGGGGAAGAGGCAGCTATACAAAGTCCTGTACCTCCACAGCAGAATTCCTAGGGGTCCAAACAGAAGAGGGTTGGAAATCAGTGACTGAGAGTTTGGTACAGCCTGTGCACCCTGACAAAGGGAGTCTGCTGCTTTCCTCTTCTTTGACACAATACTCATGGTTCAGCAATTTGGGCAGACAATTTGTTAACTAGCAAGTGTGGTGGAAAGACAAAATATGTTCATCCAAATGCCATTTGCAGCATTGCACGCAGCTACAGTAATGAGCTGTGTTGATTACAGGACAAGGCTTTAGAAAACCAGTGCCCCACAGAGTCTATTTTCTCCTGCTGACATCACATTTTTAAGCTGCTTTTTTCCTTCTTTTTCCTCCAGTTATTTTAGGCTAAACTCTGCCCACACCTGCAAACTGTATGTTTGCTACTGAAAGCAATTTTGGCCCTAACCTTATGCTCCTTTTGTTCTAAGGAAATATTAAAAATTATGACAAAATACAGAGCCCAGGCTTCCTTTTTTCCAAGCCAACTTTTAAGAAGTAGCTTTGTTCATGGCCTGTGCTTAGATGAGAAAACAGGAGACAGGTGCCAGTGTCTTGTGTTTACAGAGACTCTGCTGTTGCTGACCCTCTGAAAACAAGTTACACGTTCAGAAGTTGCTCCTTTTCCCTCTACTGGGAAATTTAATTTCATCGAAAAGGTGAGAATCTTAGGTGGCAATAACACACAGCAAATGCAATAGGCAATGACTGCACCATGACGTGTATCATCCTGGAAATTTCCAGCCTACAGTAGTTCTCTTATTCACTTACTTGCACAACTAGTGGCAGTGGCAGTGAAATCTCTGAGAAGTCATCACCCTTGTTTGTTTTTTTCAAAGTTCCTGTAGCAAATCTTGGAAGTTCCCAGCCATGTTCTGGTAAAGGTTGCTAGGAGTCAATGTGCTGGTCAGTGCATTACATTACACTGCCCTTGCCTTCCTAAATTAGCAGTGCTATTCCTAAAGGCAAGACCTCAAGGTTCATTTTAACTTGTAATGTAGATGCTGGTTTGCTTAAATGAGCTGTTAGATAGAAGTGCTGGCACCAGACATACCTGGGATATTCCCTTAGGATCACATACAAGACACATCATGTATGGAGTAGCGTGAAGAGACCTGGTCTATAACAATATGAGAAGACACTGCAGCTCCATGAAATTCCTGTTGAACCAATTTAGCTCTCACCAATGCTACAAGCTTTACCTGTTTTGCTGGTGCCAGCACTTAGTTTTCCCCTGTCTTCTGCAGCACCCTCAGGCTCTGCTGCAACACTGTGGATCGCATGGAGTCTTTCAGTGGAAGGAGCAGGAAATGAGTCTGGGGGTGCCTTGGGGGGTCTTTGATAGTTTATGACACCTTCTAAGATAGGACAGCCGTATCTCATGTAGCTGAGCCAGTTATGCCCCATCAGAAGGCATAAATACCTTCAGGCCTATGTGTGAATGTGACCTTCCTCAAGGTGGGGGGATTTACATCTAAGTCAGAAGTGTAAGGGAGGACAACTGATGTGAGAAAAAACACCAACCCCCCTCTGCAGGGCATGCTTCTTATGGACCTTCTATCTTATCTGGCTCAAACCCCAGAATGTCTGGTGGTGGCTGTTCTCCCCCTCTGTCTGATTTGGATCAGAGGTTTTGCTGCCACATACCCCAAAACTCATCTCCCCCCCTTGGTGGGTGCAATCCCTGCCCCAGCACAGCACCCTGCTGCATCTGCAAATGGCCAGATATTGGAGCCATTAACCATTAATGTCTCTCCCAATGATCTCCGGTATGAATAATAGCAGTGGGTGTGGGACATCCCATAGGTTTTGTGTACCTGCAGTTTCCATTACTACTTTTTGGTTTTGACAGCCTGTAGCACACACTGCTCTCTTAATCAGAGAGCAGCTCATGATGTCTATATTATGGGACCAAGAGGCAGCCAGATGTCATTACATGACTTGTGCTATTTAGGGAGGCGATAAAACTTGACTAGCATAAATTCAGAGTTTGATGAGCAGAGACCAAACTAGTGAGAGCACATGTGAGGGATGTGGAATTGTAATTAAATTACCAGCAGAACTCCAGTGGTGCAAACGAGGCATTACCCCCTGTGCTAGGCTGTGCATCATACTCAGAAAGGCACCAAACCTTGATGCTCCTGATCACTTCAGAGCAAGGCCAGATGTCAGGACATAATGGGCCCCAGCAAGGCTGTGGTGGCGGTCCAGTGGGGAGATACAGTATCAAGACCTAGTACACAACAAGCTTTACCATTAATTAAAGGATAAAAGAGCTTCTCTGCATCTATACTAGTTCTCAGGGATTTGGAATCCCTAAGAGATTATCCAAGATTTATTACAAACTGTTGTATGCACTGAAAGGGCTAAAATAACACCTATAAAATATACAGCAAAACCAGAATGAAAAATAGAGCAGCACTCTTCAAACAGAAACAGGTTTTGGGACAAAATAAAAAATTCACCTAATTTTGTGGGAGTCCATAATTTACCTGGCAGCAGCCGCATAAAAGGCTTGAGACAGGTGCTGGAAGATGCTGTGTGAGTTAACAGAGCTGTTCCTCCACCTTTCAGAGCAGATGCTTTCTCTCTTGCTCTCAGCTTTGTCCCTCCAACACATGGCCCCCCCTGGAAAGAGTTAAACAATGAGTCATGTTACAAAACCCACACACAGAGTTGCTAAAGGAGTGCCCATTCTTCAAGCTCTTGCCTTGAGTTAATTTCCACTCCTCCCTCCTAGCTGCTGGACAGAAACCCCTGTTCGGACATCATGCCTTCACTGAGATCCCCAAGGCAGCCTGGGTACCCCATGAGTGACAAGTCTGTCCCTGCTCTTTTGGAACACTCCAGCAACTGCAAAAAAGGCTTTTTGCTCATCTGTGGTTGTACCCAGCTAGATTATGCATTTTCCACCCTGATATACTTCCCAAAGTGCCAAGAAATATTGCAAAACAGCCTGAAATTACACTTTTAAATGCAGCAGTCTCTGATTTATGGTGCAATTATGAAACATGTCATGGTAGTTATTAGCTCTGAGATGGAGTATCACATATTTCAGACTGTAAAACATACTGAGGAATTTCTAGCTGTGATTGTGTATTCACCTCTAAAGAGGAAATGGGCTTAATTACACCAACATTTATAAAAGGGAGAAATAACAGCAAAAATGGAAGAAAGGTTAAATTTGAACACAAGAGCCGTGAATACATAAAACATTTATATTATTGCACTTGTAATTGAGCATCTAAGCAGAAGCTAATGATTTGATTTAAATTGGTCCTTTTCACATAAGTAGCATTTGAAGAATTTCTGGTTTTAGAATTTATAATGACACTATTTTTTCCCTATGATTACTCATCTTCAGCATAGTAGATTCAACCAGATGCAGGAAGAATTAAAAATCAAGAAAAATAACTACTTTCACAAAATGATAAGAATGATCAACCATGTTGATGCTTCAGTCTTGGCAGGGTTTAAAACTATTCACCTAAAAATGAAACCTACTGTCAGATGTAGAGGACAGCATTTTATTTACCTTTTCCCTCCCTGGAAGATGTCCCTCCTTGTATGGTCTTGAATTATTGCTGGAGCCCTAGGGTTAGCTGTAAGGGAAATAATGGGATGCTACTGATACCACCAGCTCACACAGCTTATCCTCCTGACTTTGGTAACTTATTTGCATGGCACAGTGGCTTCACTATGAGTTTGGGGTTTATATAATACAGAAATAAATCATCCTTATTTCTCCTTTCCACAATCAGAAGATTTTTCTATTTCTGCAATCTGGCTATTTCCATTCTTTATCAAATTGGGCAGTTTTGAAGCCTGTTTAGAAGTCTGTGTTTTCTTTGGGCATTTATTTTCCTTTTTCTTTCCTTGATTTGGTATGATATTTTATTAACTCAAAGAGAGGTGGCTGGGGGAGTCAAAAAAGACAAGAGGTACATTTTTTTTCCCCCATTGAATTAAATGAGTCTCAAATGAAGGAACAGTGAAATATTATGGCCCATCGTGGGCTGCCAGCACAAATGCAGTGGGGTGTGAATCACCCTGCCACCAGCCATCCACAGGGTAGAGCTAATGCAATTCTGTTTCACCACAAAAGAAAAGCAGGAAGCTGCCTTTGGCAGCAACTTGTAGGAGATAGTTTGGTGCCCATGTTGCCTGTGAAAGAAAAAAATAATTCTGAGTGGCTTTTAGCCCAATCCACCCATTGCTGCTTTGTGCTTCTGTTGTGTTCAGCTGCTGCTGCCAAAGGAAGGGTTCCTGAGGAGGAAGAGAATGACTGATGCAGAGAAGCAGATTTTCCCCACATCTTCCTGCTGTCTCACCCTACTACCCTTGGCAAAAGGACTTTCCCCCACCTGTGCAGCCCAGCCAAACCCTGCACTGCCTCTTTTTTTGCTGTGTTAGCAAGGACCAGGCATATTTCCCCATGCTTTCTACTCTATGCGGATTTGGGAAGCCTCTCCAGTCAAGGTCAATTAGTGGAGATGGATGGAGACAGTGAAGGAAGAGAGAAAGGAGAAGATATATGACTGAGAATAAAACATGACATGTCTCACAAGGATGCTGGAAAAGCACATTTTTGGGGGGCAGGGAAAGGAGGGGAAGAAAGGAAGGGAAGGGGAAGGAAGATACCCCCAGCCCTTAGATATTCCCATTCACTTAGGTCCCCTGATTCCTCATAGGTCTTCTCTTCCCAGAAACATTCCTGTGTTCCAACAGAATCAGGTATGTGGTGAGCTTGCTCCTTGAGTGCAGGTGAACACAACTAGTAGGTCTCTGTCCACCCTCAGCATGCTGTGCTGTTTATTGCTTCCCCTCCCCTCCGCTCCCCTCCGCTCCCCTCCGCTCCCCTCCCCTCCCCTTCCATTTCCCTTCCCTTCCCTTCCCTTCCATTTCCCTTCCCTTCCCTTCCCTTCCATTTCCCTTCCCTTCCCTTCCCTTCCATTTCCCTTCCCTTCCCTTCCCTTCCATTTCCCTTCCCTTCCCTTCCCTTCCCTTCCCTTCCATTTCCCTTCCCTTCCCTTCCCTTCCATTTCCCTTCCCTTCCCTTCCCTTCCATTTCCCTTCCCTTCCCTTCCCTTCCATTTCCCTTCCCTTCCCTTCCATTTCCCTTCCCTTCCCTTCCCTTCCATTTCCCTTCCCTTCCCTTCCCTTCCCTTCCCTTCCCTTCCCTTCCCTTCCCTTCCCTTCCCTTCCCTTCCCTTCCCTTCCCTTCCCTTCCCTTCCCTTCCCTTCCCTTCCCTTCCCTTCCCTTCCCTTCCCTTCCCTTCCCTTCCCTTCCCTTCCCTTCCCTTCCCTTCCCTTCCCTTCCCTTCCCTTCCCTTCCCTTCCCTTCCCTTCCCTTCCCTTCCCTTCCCTTCCCTTCCCTTCCCTTCCCTTCCCTTCCCTTCCCTTCCCTTCCCTTCCCTTCCCTTCCCTTCCCTTCCCTTCCCTTCCCTTCCCTTCCCTTCCCTTCCCTTCCCTTCCTCCTGAGAAATTCCTGTAAGGCTATGGAAAGATGGTCTTCAAAGCTCACTGAGGTCTCACCAGAGGGTGGGCAGCACATGAAGGTGAGTGGCATTCCTTCCTCCATGTCATTACACCACAAAGAAGCCCGGAGGGGAGGGAACTTGCCCGAAGGTCCCACATCATCTCTGAGCCTGCAGGGCAGTGTATCCAGTCTGCCCATGGGCTTTGGTCACTCCTGTGCTCTGAGAACCACACAAGAGCCTTCACAGGAAGGTCAGGAAAGCCTGGCAATCCTCAGCTTCAGATCAGGCATTTTGGAAGGTTTCTGAACAATCTAGCTCATCTCAGACCAGGCCTGATTACAAATGATGGAGCAGCACACAGGTTACCAGAGCCTGTGGTGGGATACAAGTCAGCGATGGAACCATCATTGGCGCACCTTCTTTACAGTGTGGGTTTCATCCACAGCACACTCTAGCACAAACTCCAGCCTCACAGTTGTTAATGATTGGTGAGATTTATAAGGCTGCATATATTTGGGGCTTCTACTGCTGTAACTTTGCTCTTGCTGTATCCTCAGGCTTCCCATTTTTCCAGTGATAACAGTGAGAAACAGAGTAAAAACTTAAATTCTCAGTTGACTACATGGCTTCAGGTGGTGATGGCTTTAAAAGAAAAAAAAAATGCTTCAAGAGTCTAGATCATGTGTTGAGAGAAATATATGAATGTAAATCAGGAGTTAATCTATACTGGGAAATATGCATTATTTATAAAAATCAAAATGTATAAATACCTAAAAGAATACAGCAAATCTTAACATCTTATTCCTTTAGAGTGCCACGAAATTATACTTGCATGAAGCCATTAACCCCAAAAGAGTTCTGATTACAGGAAAGGCTGAGAATCTGTCATATGCCTACTCTCAATGTAGGTCAGTGTACACATAGAACAAAACGGAAGGAAACTTGAGGAAAATTATCTACCCCATCTAGAGAAACTCTTTCTTAAGGTTCTTCTGGAATTCAGATGATGTCTTAAGTTAAAATAGAACATGATAAGATGGCCACATGAGCAGTGACCACATAGGGAAAGGTGCAGATGGGAATGACTGCACTGAATTTGAGAAATTGGAATTTCTTAAATTGAAAAAGCTTGGAACAGGGTGACACACTTGTGTTTATCCATCCATCTTGTAAGAACAATTATTACACAGGCAGGCAAAGTCATGGTAACAGCACACACAAATTAGGGCAGAAGAGCATATGAGGAACAGCTGATCTCTTTTATGCCTCTGATGGCCTGCTCACTCATAAGTGAATCATACATTTTAAATATTCTTTGGATAGAGAAATACATTAAATATACCATTTATGAAAAACATTCAGATAAATTGGAAATTATTCAGAGAAGCCTAAGAACAGTAACAGCCTTGGAAAGCACGGTCTGTGAAAGAGGTGTGAGGAGTTTATTTATCCTAGAAAAGGGAAGCTATTCCATTTCACATCACAGCTAAGCCAGTCCGACCACTGGAACTTCCCTGATGCCCTCCCTAGGGCTTAATCCAGTAAACTAAATGGCCAGGAAACAAATTTTAATATTTATTTGAATGCTTCTCCACTTTATCCTCTGAACTGGTTCAACACAATCACATGAGGATTGGCTGAATGGGGAAAAATGTAGGGTGGTTCATTTTGCAGCATCTGACCTTCAGCTCGGCATAGCTTTAATGTGGAAGTGTACTTCTGTACACAATACAGAAATACAATCTGCATACTTTAGAAGTAGAGAGTGTTGAGCAACTTTGCTCTATCTGCTGAGAAAGAAAAAAAAAAGAAATCTGTTAAATATTTACCAGATTCTTGACTGATGTGATAAAACCTCTTTATAACAGGAAGGGTATTGAAATATTGTACATAAGAATTTTGTGGAATTTCCTTTATTGGAATCATTACCAATGTATTAGCCCAATCTGCCAGGACTGGTTCAAGGTTTCTTCTTCTGCCTTGGGGCAGATGTGGATTTTGAAAATGATCTGTTGAGATTCATTCTATCCCTCCTTTTTTCTGACTTCACCCAATTTGTCAAGTTCACCCATCCTGCCTGAGTTAGCTCTAACTGAGCTCAATAGTACTTGGAAAAATTGCTTTAACAAGAACAGTGCCAGATTCTAATATTGCTGTTTGACTTATATTTTGTTGAAGGCCAAAGAAATATCTGTGAATATGCTGTTCATGGGCACATTACCAGACACTCTGCTCATGGTCTGCTTTACATTCTTGAAAACTTCCTATGCTGGCATAGCTGATCTCTAAATACACCATGAAAATAAGCCCATAAGAACAAGTCACACATCAGAGGTCATTTCCAGGTTAAAGGTTTGTACTGCAAATGGAGTTACAGCACTTGCAAGTAGCTGCTGAAGCACAGTGGAAATCCAATTGCAAATAGGGGAAGCAGGGTCACCAGCAGGGAAATGTGTATGCTGAGATATTTCATTAATATATCAGAAGAAAAGTATAGCAAACAGCAAAGCTTTGTTGAAATATAACTAGTGTTCACATTTAAAATACACTAGAGCAGAAATGGGAAATTGGAGATCAAATGAGGAAGAGAGGTGCTGTATTAGGGACCTTTTTTTTTTTTCCTTTGGAAATCTTTTCCAGAAATGACAGACTGCAGCATCAATACATACAGATTTGGAAAATACTGAAATGCACTTAACCTTCTGTCTCCCCAGAGTCAGCAAATGTCATTATTAATGATGTTCTCTAATGAAGTGTTTTGTGGACAAAATAAACACTGCAGATTTCTTGTACAAAATTATCTACTCACTTTACTGCAAGTAAGTTCTGGGAAAAGTCTTGTAGGTAGGACAAAAAAAGAAAAAGTGAAGGCATTCTTAAAGAAAATTTAACAATCACTTTAATTAAGAAAACATTTTTATTTAAAGAACTAGACAAAACTAGCTCGAATGCAGGAAGTCTGTGGATTCACCTAGACTTTCTGGGGGAGGGATCAAGCTAAGAAAAATGCTTTACCAAGTATCTTTTCAAGTCTTTGGAAGTCTTGTCAAATGGAGAGGATCAATACTAATGTAGGGAGAGCACATAAATCCTTCAAAGCCATCTGAGCACAGGAAGTTGCTGTGTAACCACTCCCACCCTGCCAAGCTGGGCAGCCTCACATGGGAACCACCACTGTGGGACATTGAGCTGCCATCCACGGTTTGAGGAGCAGGCAGCTTTCTTCTTTGACAAGCCCTGCAGCCTTTGAAGCTGGGATCTGCTTGTTCTAAAGGGACTGATTAAAGAGGGAGAGGAAGCTTCAAAAGACCTCACTGCCTCTGTGAGCTAACTAGTCAGAAGGCTGCACTGACAACCTCCTATGGCATGTACCATAGTTTATATTTAACTTGTTCCTCATTCTGCCCTTTAACATTAGCATCTTCTTTCCATTTGTATGTGAGAACACTGAAGCTCGCAGAAACATCATAAAATGAACAGTTCCTCTACTTCAGATGGGACTCTCCCATATTTTTCCCCTCTGGGCTTCGTGTATTTTTTGTTTGGAAGTTTTGTTGTGATCCTGATTCAGCAGTGTGATACATGGCTGTGAGGAATAATTAAGGAAAAATTCAGCGGGAAGAGCAGTAATAAGGAATAATTCAGTGGGAAGGGCAGTAATAAATGACACATGGAATAGGAAAGGACAAAATATTATTGAGTCCAAAACAGTTGGACTCAATAATAATCTTAGTAACTATTCTGTGATTCTCTGAAAATGCTAACAAAATTCTGAAGATGGGTCTGTAATTCCTACGGACCTTTGTATGTGTCTGTTCATTTAATTTAATTTCACTCATGTAATGCTGATCTGTGCTAATACTGTCAGATGCATCCCATTTCAGTCCAAAGCAGGACAATGGACAAATTATCTCACCTTTCTCAGTCCTGGCAGTGAACATTGGGTCAGCATATTCTGCTTATTTCCTTTTCCCACTTCTGTCTGCCCTTGCCTTTCTCAGCTGATTCGCCAAATTATCCAAGCCCTTACTGAAAAAAGCATTTCACAAGACACCCATACTAACCAGAATAAATTTTAGAGATTCTCTCAGAGGGGAACTTCCAAATGTCTCCACTTTGACTGATATGTCTTTTCAGAGAGGCCAAGGGTTTTCTTTAATTTGCTGACACTGCATCAAATAACTCAGATGTCCCATTTGAGCAATTCAGATTAAAAACAAAACCAGATCCATATTTATGTAATAAAGAAGCTGACAGAAATGCTTTGGTGATTAGGCAGACATCTAGTTTAACATGTCTTGAAACTGTTGACCTCAGTGAGTCACAGCTCATCTTTTCAAAGAAAAATTCTTTACTTCACTTATTTTCTCAGTTTATACTCATGCTTTTTATCTTGCTTCCTGTGACCTAACTCATATTTTATCTGAATCCTCTTGAGATAACAGAGACTACAAAAGACATTTCTTGTTTTCGTTTCTTCTGCTTTTGTCTTGATTGTTAAAAATCTGGTGTTAAAAAAGGAGAATTTAAAAAAGGAAGGATAATGCCACTTGATCACACTAATCCATGAAGGTCTGGTCTTGTGGCTTACTCTCATCATGCATTTGCAACAAGTTCCTTTCCCCATCACTCTCCGACAAGCTAAGGCAGCAGCTGTCACTCTGTCCCTGCTCCTCCTCCAGTCCTGCCCCACTCTCTGCAGGTAGCAGATGTCCTGTTTGGTATGTCTGTGCTGATGAACAGCAGAGCATGAGGGGCTGAGCACTGATTTTGGATCCCTGGTTATCTACATTGCCTAAACTTTAATTCTGTGGTTTGGGTCATGGACCACTTCAGTTCTCTGTCTGCAAGACAGCCTGCTCCTGAGCCATCAGCAGACTCATGTGACCTCGGAGCCATGGCCTGCAAGCAGAGTTTGCAGACAAGGAAAAGACTATTGTAAATCAGGACAGCCCCCAACTTCTGGGAGGAATGAGGAGGAGGACTGCATTGATGTCAGAAGGCTAATGAATTAGTTTATTATACTATATTACTCTATACTATATTACACTGAGTCTGCACAAGCACTCAACTGCACAGAATCTTGTGACTGTCAGCCAACAGTCCCAACACACACACCTGGATTCAATCGGTCAGTGAATCAAAACACTCACACCAGAATCCAATCAAGCAAATTCCTTCAGGTAAATAATCTTCCTTAATGCATTCCACTTGTTCCAAAACATAGGAGCAGTAAATGAGATGAGAATTGTTTTTTTCTTTCTCTGAGGTTCAGAGAATGCGAACCCCAGAAATATCTTTGGGAAGTTGTGCCTTGCTTTTCTCTGTGAAGAGATATGTGGCCACAGAAGGCAAAGGCAGGGCCGGACATCCCATCAACTGCCTTCCTGACCAGCCCTTAGAATGTGGTGAAGCCTCATTGCAGGAGCAGTGTTTGCCCCTGTCACTGACGCTGCTACTGAATGTAATGCTGAGAACCTCTAGGGATGGGTGGCAACTGTGCCTGCCAGAGGATTCTGCTAACAAAATCAGTAAAGATGTACAGTTCTATCGGTTTTAGGCAAATAAATCTCGGGTTAAAATTAAAAGCACAGAAAAGTCACTTGGACTCCTTGCTATAGACCTTTACTCCTTGCTACATAAACTGGAGCAAATGCTACATGCACGACTTGGAGGAATTTCACATGGAGAAAGAAGGCTACAGTCTGGAGGGTAAGTTCACTCCACCCTGATGAGGCCAGTTGGCACTGCCCATCGGCAGAAGTGCCTTTATTTGCAGGAACCTGAACTATTAAACACTCTTGATGAAATGGCTTCCTCCAGCTGTGCTGCTGCAGTGCTTAAAAACTGAGAGCAGAGACAGCGCTGCCACCTGCTGCTCCTAGGGACGTGGCTCTCATGCTCACCAAGGGCATCAAAGCTTTACTGTAGAGTCCCAGAATATTCTGAGCTGGAAGGGACCTACAAATGTAATTGAGTCCAATTCTTAAAGCTTGGATGCTAAAAGTTGGTATGTACTGTAAAAATACATTTACTATAAAATTAAATGTTAAAAAAATAAAGTTTATAGTTAAAAATTGTTTACCATAAGATTAAATACCAACTTTGATCTTTGCAAAGCATCAGGTAATAACATAAGCTACCACTATGGCCCTGTCACAGTTCTAAGAAGAAAGGAAGCTGCCTTGCCACCCTGTTTTGCAGTTTAGTCACATGCTTTGATGCTGTTGTCTTTGGCTAGTTCAGTGTAGAGAGTTTGGTTAGAAATTTACTGAAACTGCAGGCAATTAACCTCTCACCAGACTAAGGCTTTATATTAACAGTGCTGTCCTTAAAGAAAGGCACGATGGGCAACAGACAAGATAGATAGAGGTAAGAACAATATGCAAGAAAAATATGGCACAATCCTATTGAAATGCATGACCTAAAATTGTTAGTGCATGTATTTACTCCTCTTCTGCATCACCTGTCCTATACAGCTGAAATGATTAGGCTGAGTCTTACACACCTTGTCTTGGATAAACTCTGTCAGAACTGCACTTAAAGCAACACTATTTTAAGGTCATATTAGAAACCATCACAACATTTGTCATGCTAAAATGGTAATTATTGGTAAAAAATAGTAGCAACTACAATTGCTACAAAGTTTTGTGGAAATGGGGCACAGATGTTTGTGGCTGGTTGTGGTTTCTGCAAATAAATTCAGTCACAACAGACCTGAATAGTCAAGGATATCTAAGGGTTACTATAAAGTTGGTGCTAATGAAACTATACTGGAATTTTAACAGCTAGGGCTGTGACCCTCAAGCTTTTGATGACACTAATAAAGAATTAGATCAGAATCTGTGATTTAACTACTGAGTTGCAAAAGCTGCCAGAAACTGACAAAGGGTGATGATTTTTTCTTACAACAATGCCTATGTAAATTTTAAAGTAACTGTACTATTTCAGAAATTCAATTTCAGATCTTCCCCCAGAAAGCATTTAGATGAAATACAGAAGTGCATCTGGAAAGACATGCATGCTGTGCAGCCAGTCACGCATCCTGGCAAAAGCTGCAGGGAACTGCAGCCACCAAGTTGAGAGAGGCCAACATTTCAACTTCTATATTTACATTTGCAATGTTGATTTCACTGGGAGAGAGTCACTTCCTGGCTTTTGGAACACCACTTTCTTTGTGCTAGATTCCAAAGAAAACTGCTTTTCATATTAAAAACAGCGCTTGGAACACGGTGTGGCATTAACACCTGCTCATGCTTTGTCTTGCAATGCTTTGAATCAGGATTATCCTTGCTTATCAAGTCAAGCTGTCAGCTGCTTCGCTACCGAGGTGCAAGAGCACCACTCTGTAAGCCCATTCTTCTTCCCTCTTAGAGTCCTCGCTCATGAATCATTCAAATCCCTCAACCTGAACCCTGCTTTGCTGCTGCCTTCAGTAATTTTTATTTGTGCCTGGAAAATCTTTGGGATGTCAAAAAAGAACTGACTGAAACAAATGCATTCCAATGTATCTCTTTCCTCCTGCAGTGCAAATTCAGGCAGGTTAGCTTCTAGCACAGGGAGCTTGAACAAGAGTGAAGCAAAGGAATATTTCCCCAGCCAGACATGATTCTCAAGTGTGAGAAGAGGACTAATATAGCCTTACCTCCTGGGCAGCCAGGTGCCTGGCATTTCCCAACTGAGGTGTATTTAACTGAGTCCTCATTTAGATGCATCAGGCTAGGAGGTTTGTGAGTGAAAGCACTGTGAACATACTCAGAGTCCTTTCTAAGGAAAACTACTATGAATCTTAACACAAACATTGGACCTGATATTCCCAGACTAGTTAGAATGCACAACACACAAAATACTACTACTACTTCAAATAATCAAGAAATCATTGACTATAACTAGGAGTTATATATATAGCTACTACAAAGTTCAACTTAAGTAAAGATGGAAAGTAGAAGTTAAGAAAAAAAAAAGGGTAAATTTGTACATATTCTCTTAGTCACACTGTATTAGCAGACAAAACATGTTCAGGCTCCATGTGCATTTAGCAGTATATTGTTTCTCACTCTGACACAGCAAGTGGAAAAACCATAAGCATAACTACAGTCTTCCTAGCTCAGGTGATAGATGTTTGTGCTTCAGGGGTAGGGATTAATGCATTAAATTAGTTATGCTTTCCTGGGCAGCAATTTGCCAGAAGAGGTGTGGATGGATTTGTGATTTGCATAACAAGGTTTGAAATACTCACAGCTGAGGAAAACAGAACAGAATATTTCAGTTGGATGGGACCTACAACGATCACCTAGTCCAAGATTTAGGCAAACAGCTCCAAACAATAAGTTGTGTGGCTAAGACCACTAATAAGCTTGGTGTCTTCAACCAAGAATCTTTAGAATGTCATGAAATTTTCTTATACAACCTCGTATTTTGTGCTCTGAGTAAGCTGAATGCTATCTAGAAGAGGAATTGCCTAAATTCTTCAAGAACACTCAAGGTATGGTGAATGGAGCAAACCAGGTATTAGCTTAATCTGGTGTGGTCTGTAAGGTTTAAATGTCCAATAAGCTTACTGACAATACCTAGCAGAGATTAGTAAACAAAATCTTATTCTTCACAGAGAAAGAGCAATATCTGAAAAACCATTTTTGCTCAATGCATGGGGGAAAAGAAAATTTGTGTAGAAGAATAAATTACATGAAGCAGGGAGAAACTACTTGGGCAGACATTACAGTCAGTTTTACAGCATGTCAGTCACTATAGCATGTACAGATGAGGTTACCTTGATGTTTCCTAACCTGTATATCAAATACATACAGCTGGAATGTACCCAGCTCACTTCTGAAGAGCTCCTGTGGGGAGTATGATTACTTATACTAAATGTAGTTTAAAATATTTTTCCTCCCTATAGCTACCAGAAAAGCCTCTCTATTCCATCCATCTGCTCCTCCACTCCATCCTTCTCTTGAGCCCTGTTCTGGATTCATGACATGTAGCTAACTTGGCACTGTTGAGAATGTGCCCTCTTGTACCTGCAAAGAAGCCAACTCTTAGAGTCATAGGTAAGCACCTTCTCTGCCTTCACAAACATTTTCTTTCTACTATAAAGCAAAAAAGCCCCAAGCAGGTGTGTTGAGAACACTCACTGGGGATGATGGAAAAAAGCAACAGCACAGTAAAAGGCTGAAGGTAGAGCTTTCTTGGAAAAAGTAATCAGAACCTCCCCTAAGAGCATGAGCCTTCCTGTGTTCAGCTGTTAGTGATCCAAACATCATCTTTGTCCACTAGAAATCAGAGACAGCCACATCAGCCTTGACCTGGGGACAGAGGCTGAGAGGTAAAGAAGAGACATCACTTGGGTAGGTTACTAACGAGTACTTTCAAGTCACTTCACTATCCAATAGGTTTGAATAACCACATTTATTGTCAGTATCATATATATATATATATCAGTATTATACACAGTATTAAATACATGGTTATTGTACTCCCCATAAACACTGAAAAGATGTGCCTGAGGGTTTATAAAATACAGAAATAGTAATTCTATACTCCTTTTGCTTTTCCTTAGCTATATATTTAGTTTCTTCATTTCTCCTCTTCCCTCTCAACAATCCTTATACTTGGTAGTTTTAATTTTTTCCCTTTTTCAGCCTGTCAGTCACAACCAGTATCTTGACTTAAAAAGAGATCTTTTCTTATTTCAGAAGCCTTTTACTGTCACTATGACTGCAGGCTTTATGCTTATCTCCTGCTTCTCAGATAAGCTTCCCCTTCACTAAGATCCATCCTATAATCTCAACCTATTTATATGTGATTTAAACTCCTTGCGATGAATAGATTTTTTCTGCTTGTTTTATTTGAAGGGATTTTATTTAAAGGACTCAGTTCTGATACAATCTAGACTCTTGGCATTCTTTTAAAAAATACAAACATTTATGAAGAAAGCTTTCCATTTTCTGAGAAAGGCATTTTGGCAAGAACTACACAAACACAGCACTCATGAAAAATTAAAAGGTGAAAACAAATAAACAATTTGCTTTGCATGAGCATAGCACTCTCCATGCTAGCAAAACTTTGGGGCATATACTTCTGCTGTTGTCATGTTGCTGACACAGAAAAGATAATTCCTCTGCTTAGTTGATAAGCGATTAAAAAATAAATTTTTTTCAACAGCTTGCAGTATACAAAAAGAAAAGAGCCTCTTAAAAATCTAATTCCTATATTCTCAAGGGCTTGAAAACTCTGTAGGCTGCTTAACTGGCTGTGAATTTCTGTAAATCCAGATGTTTACTTCATTAAAACTTCATGAAATCTAAACACATTCTTCATTCCATATATCTCTTACATGTCTCTCAAATATTTATTCTGTTGATATTTTTAGTGATAATATATTTGCATTTACAAACATGGATCATACATAGATGCTATCTTACAGGAAATCCCTACAAAGCAGAGTAGTAATCCCTCTATGTAAACACTTGCAATAGGAAAGCACATTCAGAATTTTCTAGACACATGAATTGAATTCTATTTGGGCCTCTCCAAGAGGCCAAGAGCAAAATACATGCAGTGAACTTTTCTAAGAAGGAAGACAAGCTTGTCAAACTCACCTTCAAGTAAATAGAAGCAACCCTTAGTCTTTCTTTACAGGTAAGAAACAGATGCTTTTCATTACTTTGGGCAATAACATCTCATTAGCACAGCACATCAGCAAGCTGGGAAACACCAGCTATGCCTGATTAAGTTAATTCCAAGTTTCTGCAAGCTTGGCTCAGTCCAGAGAAAAAATCAGGTTGGTTTATGCAGTGGATAACAGGTAGGAGAAGTCCTGGAAACATTGCTAAGGATAAGGGCTGAAGGAAATGTTCTGGCAAACTCAGTTTTGGCCCTAACAGAAGGCTGTCTGCTATCTCACCCTCTAGGCAGAGATTTTTGGCAGTTTAGGAGTGAATAATTTCCCCTGCCAAGTAACTGAAATATATTCTCTGTGACACATTATTTTACATAGCAGGTCAGGAAGGGTATCATTGAATAGGAGCTCCAGCATCCCTTTCTGGCATGGGTTGAACAGCTGAGATACACTGCCTGCAGGAGCTAAGAGTATGTAATTACAGCCTTTACTCACAGATGTCCTCACTGGCATGAACTCTAGTTGTAGCCATTGGTGACATGTACTTTGGCAAGTTCTTGACAGAATGGATATTTTCCAGGATGTCTGGAGCAGCTAAGAGCTTGTGGAACTGCACTCACCATGTAGGAGGCTCTGAGGCCAAAGAAGGAGAAACAAGTGTGAGTATGCTAACATTGAAGGTTCTCTCTTTCTCTTTATGTGTACAGAAATAGTTTTTAATCTTCACTTCTGTGGAAATGAGCAGGAATTCTCTAATGAGATTTCATTAATTTAATTTCAGCCTTTGTTGAGAGATGATGAAATCTGGTGGAGAGACACTTCACTGCGAAGCACAGCAGAGAGCTGGAACCACCTCTGCTCCAAGCATCCTTCAGGGCTGATGTCCTGTGGGGACAGGAGCAAGCAGGGGTCTGTGAAACACTGCACAAGCCTTGCAGGGTTTGACAGCACTAAGGTCAGTTCTGCCAGCAGGGACACAAACTTGGGTCTCAGCAGAGAACAAACTAAACCAGTGCAAACATGTTTTTCTCAGGTAGTCAAGCAAGGTACCTAAGGCAGTAAAAACACATTTACCAACTTATCTATAGTAGAGTGCTGTGAGCTTTCACTCCCTTCATACCTTTTCAGGTGCTGTAAGCACCCCTGCTAAGGATTTTGATATTTCTTCTATTAAACATAACAGGAATTTTAAAATGTTTTCAACAGAAAAAGAAGCAAAGAGAACAAAGCAGCACATTCAATGTCTGAGTCTGTTGAATTGAATGTCTGCATTTCATTTGCTTATTTTAATCTAACTTAAACAGTTAATGTTGGTTAAGCACAGTTGGTATATACATTGGTACACAGTGGAAGAAAGCAAAAACAAATGCATTAATTACTGTTCACTGACCACAGTTATGATTTTGAAACATGCTCAATTAGTGAACAGTATTCCTCTAAATAACAGCTAAAGTCAATATAAAAATTTGAAGCACAATCACCCATGTCATTATTATTAACTATTCTACCTTTGAGGGATCACTCTGTCAAAAAGATAATAATAATTTTATCAATACATTTTTAATTCCTTTTTTTAAAACACATTTTTGTAAGAAAAGGTGTAAGATCTGTAAATTAAAAAAATTCCATTAAAAGGCATTTTTTCTTGGATAGAACTCCTACCCAGGAATAATACCATCCTTGTGATTAACTTCTCAGAATAGACTTAGGGACAGACCTTAAGTTGCTCCTCTGCAAATCAATGCTCTTATCTTTTGATTGTATCCAAAAGCACAAAAAAAAAAAAAGTGTTTTTACCCCTTTAGAACTTATCTGAACCCTGTCCAACCCTACAGGAAGGCAGGCTGGTAAGAAGGGGGAGTAGAGGTTGCTTTTTTCATCCTAATTAGCTAGATAATGAGTTGTATTTTCCCTATTAAGAGCGCTCTTTTGCTGAATCCTCACACTGTTAAGTTCTAAGAGACAGCTTAAGGCTCTTGACTCACACTGATGGCAATGCAGAAGATGGATGTGGTTTCCTCTCATGTTTTGCAGAGGCCTGATTGTGTTTCAGTTGTTGTTGTGGTAGAAGCCAGGTCAGAATGCTATTTATTCACAGACAGGAGAATTGCTGAGAGAAGATTTGAAGACATGACTGAAATGTTTCACAGAGATACGGAAGATTACTTTCAGAGAGCCAAGGCTCACAAAAAGAACTCTGATTTAAAGCTGCTCCATAGGGGTTGTGAGTAATTTAGCATAGGAGAAAAGCCTCACATGTTGTGCATGTAAAATACCACACCACTGCATGTTATAAAATGACACAGCTGTCCTCTGCTCCTTTGGTATCAGACAGGGCTCTAACTTCCTTATAATTAACCAAAACACAGAATCAATTATCACATTTTCCTAGATATCACCTGAAAAGAAGCAGCTGGGAGTATTTCCCCATTTGACATAAGGTGCACAGCCTCTTTTCCTGTGTTCTCCAAATTCACTGATGCTCAAGATGTGTGTGGAAGGTGTCCCCTTCAGTGCTCTTGCTTACTGAGGCAGAAACTACCTGCATGTCCCCACGCCATCGAGAGGGTGCTTTTTGTTTTCTAATTTTCACAAAGGTGCTTGAAGGAAATTAACACAGCTCTGACCTTCACTAATTGCTCACTTGATTATGTTTCTCAGTCACACTCTGTAGCTCTCTATCGGCCAAGGACACAGAATACACTGCTAATGTCTGTCCTCCTCCTCTCCCTCCCTCTTCTCCAGACTCTGCACAGCATTGCCCTCAAAATTATCCAAAGAAATGTCTGCAGCACCCTGGCAGGAGGAAAGTGTGTGAGCCCTTGATGACTCTCTGAGATCCCTTAAAGCCTGTGTTATTCTGGCTCTTCAATATCTTTCATGCTTGAATGTGCAGATTTCCACAGCAGCTGGATTTCCTAGAACATGCAGTTCCAGCTAAATGTATCCAGCTGTAAATGCAAACGCAGAGGCAAAACAGAGATATTATCAGATGTAATTTCACAGGTAACATTCATTACAATTCACATGAAATATTGAAATCTATGAATGTTTGCATTTGGGTTCAACTATATACAGCCTGGGAAACTTGAGTTTGCAGAGAGAGACAGCACTCTCTTTAGAAGGAGTTGAATTCTTCTTCTGTCATTGGGTGGAATAATGCATAATTCAAGTTTTTGGAGATATTACTTGGTATCACTTGAGTGTAATGCTGAGGCTGATAAGTTCACGTTGAACAATAACTCAGGAATGGGAGAGGTTTCTACCTAATAGCCATCCATTGACTGTCAAAGTCAAACCTATGGGAGTGCACATTTTGGAGGCATGTAACTCCCAGAAAAGCAAAGGATTTCTGACCCTTAGGCAATATGCTCTGCTGTGGGACTACTAGACTCTTTTTCTTGCGCTGTCTAAACAAGACTGTGAAGCTTAAATGAATGTATTTGAACCTCCAATTCAGTTTAGATCATTAACTCCTTTTGATGATTTTATGCAGAAGGCTAAATATTTCAATGAATTCAGTATTAACAGTCAAACAATGCAGTCATATGCAATTAGGTATTTTCTAAGCAATATTATGCCACTTCACACAGCAAAGACTGCTAGAGGAAATAATAAACCAGCACTTTAGTTCAGAACAGGGATAAACTATGTTCTTGCTCTACAAAGTTTCTCACGAAGAAGCTGAATACATCATAGTTTACATCTACCGAAAAAGTATCGTTTTCTCTTTATGCGCCTTGGGTCATGCTGGCAATACTTCGGAGCCCTTTGTATTTCTTAATAGCAATGTGGATTTGCTGCCACTAGGTGTTACCCTTCCTCCATTCGTGAAGAAAAATGTCCTCCCTGAATAAACCTGGGTCATCCGTGGGTGTACCGCCCAAAATGCAAAACAGGAGCCCATCGCGATGGAAGCATCTTTGTAAACCTGGAAACAACAAAAGCCTCCCCCACAAACAAACAAAAAGTCACAAAACCCCCCAAATCCACTAAACTAATCCCCACAAACCAATGAAACTTCTTAAAATATTAAAAGAAGAAAAACTGTTGCATCCTGACAGGTTAAGACAGTGTCCTGGTAGCTGATTCTGGTCAGCAGCTAATAGCAAACACTGAAATGTGACTGTCTTAACTGTAAGAGCTACTGCCCAGAAATGTCCCAACACTGCACAATCAGAGATATTCAACTCCATGTTTATTGTCATAAAGCCTTGCCTGTTCATTAGACCATATTTCATATTTACCAGCCTTCATGGGGGTTGTATGCCTTACAGGAGGCATTCTGTGGCAGCCTTTAATGTTCTATGTACCAGTATTTCACTGTCTCCCACACAAAATAAGAATAAACCACTACGACTGTGTTACGCAACCCAGTGACTGACACATAAGTAAAAAATTGTTGATATATTTACCCATTGTAATACCCACAGATGAAGTCCAATCCTCCTCACTGAGACAAACGTTGCCAAATGAAAAGAGATGGGAAATGGAGAAGAAATCAGACGAACATATTGTGAAAAGAGGAAAAATCTGTTGACGAAAGAAGCTACAATAACCAAAGCCTCGCAGCCAGGCAAGGCACAAAGCAGCAGTGAGATGCCCACAGAATATAATTTTTCTGACGAGATGTAGCTTCAAAACAGTTATTTCAGTGCTGAGCATGTTTTTAAGCCCAGAAAATGACATCTATCTCAGAGACAAACACTGCAAGCCGGGTCTTTGCCCAGGACTGTTGAACAGGCCATATGAACAGTGTCTTGAGAAGACTCCTTGCTCCCTTTTAGAAGGGGAGTCTGCAGTCAGCTTCACATTGACAGAGAGGACACTGCAGTGGGATGGACTGGTTTGTGCCCTTAAAAAGAGACCTGGGACAGTGGGCCAAATAAATTATTGTGTCAGCTGTGCTCCTCCCCACCCCTCTGATTTTCATGGCTTTGGACATCCCAGGGTGCTGCACAGGAGCAGGTGGGTCCTTGTCACCTGACCTCCCACGAGACAAAAGGCAGGCGGAGGAGCTCTGAGGAGCCAGTGGCTGCAGGAGCAGCATAACTTACTCATCTCTGAAGCTTGTAAAAATATGCACTGGAAGAATCCATTAAGCTCAGGTCTTATGAAGACTGGTCTCAAATCTAACAAAGCTCAAGACAAACAGAGTCAAGTCTAATGAATATGAATAGTGTTTTTGTTTGTTTTTTTTTCCCTTAACCTGCATTGATACTCACCTAATGCCAGAAAAATGAAATAATTTTAATTAACAGATGAATTAAAGATCCCATTTTTTAATATGGGAGCATTTGTTAAGACTCACCTGCCAGTAGGTACAAAATCTTCCACTGCAAGTTCTGCTATGAATAAGCGACTGCTCAAGCATTATATGATCTCATCCTCTGGGTGCACAGTTTAATCACAGTGCTCTCAATAGAGAGCCCACACTAGGGAAGTGGAGTTTAAAATACGAATCTGTGGGAGGCTCTTGAGGTGGCTTCTTGCTAAGTATGGCCAGGAGCAGGGTGATGTGGGGGGAGATGCCACATTAAGAGACCAGGAGGTAAAAGCAACTCCATAAAACTGTCACCAGCAAACCACCACGTGAAAATTTCATGTGCTTTTACTCTGGTGAATTGACCCTGAAATAGTATACAGAAAGAAAACAAAGATTCTGTGTGTGGCAGTACATGTCACATTATTTCTCTCCTTTTTTTTTTTTCCTCCAGCAACAAATTCAGCTGTTTAAATGGGTAGCAAAACAACTTAATTCAAGATTATTTAATTTTCCCCTCATCTTTCAGAACTGTTTTAACCTCTCTTCTACTGCTCTCAAAAAAAAAACCCTAACAAAAAACGAACAACCAAAACAAAAACCAAAACGCAACTGAACAAAAAAAATAAAAAAAAAGAAAGAAAAGAGAAACAAGCTCTTGTAACAAAATGTCAGCAAAGCATCAGATTAACCTACTTTGCCATTCCACTCCCACAAATGAAAATACTTGGTCAAAACTTGACCAAGTATTGAAAATATGAAAATACTTGGTAACTGGATTTCCAACATGGAAAAAGTAGTGGTCCACATCTTTCTAACCATATTCTTAGTCTTGTTCAGATGAAACTCCTGTAAATTCTGAGTGTCCATTCTCCCCAGACCACCCCGTCTCCCCCCTTAGACCACAATATCCCCCTGTCAGTTCTGCCTAGGCACATTATTCTTTTTACCACCCATTCCCTTTTCAAAACTTCTGTTTCTCAACTTCCCCTCTTCTTCCTCTTCTTCTCTTGGGCAAACTTGCTTCTCCACAACTAACTTGCCTTTCCTTCCTTTCCCACTTCTCAGTTTTTGAAGGGCTTCTACCCCCTGCCTCTGCATCTTTTGATTTCTACTTCACAGACCATTGCAGGGGGGCACTTGCAGCAGGGTAGTCCAGAGAGGGCTTCGTTCCCCCCTGCGAAAGACAGCACTGACCACTGTCTTCACACTCGTCAGACATTCCTGTCCTCCGAGCTGTTCTCTCGAGGAAGAAAGCACACGTGAACTCCCACTGGAAAGCAGCTGAATGCATCGAGGCAGCAGCTCTTTACCGCTGCTTGCAGAGAGACACAGAAGCGTAGATTAAATTCAAGCAAGAGCCTGAAACAAATGCTTTCTACCAACGCATGTTAAGTAGGTGCTTATGTTTCACGAAGATCCCGATGTACCTAATTAATCCTAATTAAATCTGAGCTGTAAGGGCACCTAAATACACAAATATGCACGCAGACACGAGGAGCCTGGCTCTCACGGTGAAGTGCCGCTTGTCAGGCAGCTGGATGGGACCCCACCGGCGCCGAGGTGTCCCTCACCACCAGGGTCTTCCCCCGGCCGGCAGGACATCCCTTGGACGGCGCTCCCGGCACCGCCCGACGGTGCGGTCCGCCGCGTCTCCCTCCGAGAATGAGGATCGGCAGGGGGTTTTACGGAGTCCTTCACGGGGGTGTCTCGCAAGGCCGGGGAGCCGCGGGAGGAGAGAGCGGACAGCACCACAGGCTCGCGTTTTCTCCTGCGAAGGCGACAGGAGGGAGGGGACACGGTTATCTCGCTGGGGTTCTCATTTGGAGAGGGTTGGGACAAGCCTTAGGAAGATTAGCAGGGGTGCAGCACAGCGCCTTCGGCAGAGCAGCAGCGTCCCGCCTCTTGCCCGCTCCTGCACTTCGAGGCAAAGAGAGGGCTTTTCCTGCCTGTGAAAAACGAGACGTCTCGGAGAAGCCGAGGAGCGAGCCGGAGCCTCGCTAAGGGGCACAGGGGGAGGCAGGGAGACAGGCGGGACCCCAAGGATTTATCCCCGCTGGACACACACCGCGGTGCTCGCCCACGGCGACGGGAGCCCGGCGGGCGCGTACCGGGCGGGGAGAGGCTCCGCACCGCAACCAAGGAAGGAGGACCGGGGCGGGAGGGGGGGGAACGGGGGACGGACGACGACGGGGGACCCTGCGTCAGTGCAGGGCCGTCCCCTTCTCCTCCCCGTGCGCTCGGCTCTGCCTCCCGCCAGCCTCCCACGCCTCCCGCGAGGTGCGGCCGCGCTACATAAACACGGCCCTGCCGCCGGTGCCGGGGCTCTCCGTTCGCAGCCCGACGGAGGAGTTTGTCCGGCAGCGGGCAGAGGCGCGGCCGCCGGGAGCGCAGCGGCAGCGCGGCTCCGGCGCCAGACGGGGCGGGAGGCTGCGGCGGGCAGCAGCGGAGGGCTGCGCGCTCCCCCGAGGGCGGCGGCCCTGCCGTAGCCCAGGCGGCCGGAGGAAGAGGAGGAGGAGGAAGGGCGTGGGCTCCGGCGGGCTCGCTCCGGTATGGCCCTGGCGGACAGCGCCCGCGGGCTGCCCAACGGCGGCGGCGTGTCGCCCGCGGCGGGCAGCGGGGCGCCGGGCAGCGGGGCGGCCGCAGCGGCGACGGGCGGCTGGTCTTCCTTCCCGGAGATCGTGGAGCTGAACGTGGGCGGGCAGGTGTACGTGACGCGGCGCTGCACCGTGGTCTCGGTGCGCGACTCGCTGCTCTGGCGCATGTTCTCGCAGCAGCAGCCCAGTGAGCTGCCCCGGGACAGCAAGGGTCGCTTCTTCCTCGACCGCGACGGCTTCCTCTTCCGCTACATCCTGGACTACCTGCGGGACCTGCAGCTGGTGCTGCCCGAGCACTTCCCCGAGCGCAGCCGCCTCCAGCGGGAGGCTGAGTACTTCCAGCTGCCCGACCTGGCTCGGCGCCTGGCGCAGACTCGGGCGGCCGCCGCCCGCCCCGCCGTCCTGCACCGCGACGGCTCCATCTGCGCCGAGGAGCCGCCGCCGCCGCCGCTGCTCGGCTACCTGGAGGCCGAGCCGCTGGAAGGAGGCGGCGGGGCCGTGGCGTCCGTCCCGTCCCCCACCGCTAGCCGCAGCCCCTCGGGCGGGCCACTGCTCACGCCCTCGCAGTCCCTGGACGGGGCGGGCGGGCGGCGCTCGGGCTACATCACCATCGGCTACCGGGGCTCCTACACCATCGGGCGGGAGGCGCAGGCTGATGCCAAATTCCGGCGGGTGGCACGAATCACCGTCTGCGGCAAGACGGCCCTGGCCAAAGAGGTCTTCGGGGAGACCTTGAACGAGAGCCGCGACCCCGACCGCCCTCCCGAGCGCTACACTGCCCGCTACTACCTCAAGTTCAACTTCCTCGAGCAAGCCTTCGACCGACTCTCCGAGGCCGGCTTCCGCATGGCCGCCTGCTCCTCCACGGGCACCTGCGCCTTCGCTCCCGAGCAGGGCGGCCCCGCCGATGACAAGATCTGGACCAGCTACACCGAGTATGTTTTCTGCCGGGACTGAGCATCCGCCCAGCCCCTGGCGTGGGGACAAGACAGCCGGCCCTGCACACCCTCGCACCTACGGTCCCCTCGCATCCCGAAGGAAGAAGGATGTGAAGCAGGGCTGTGTCTCCCTGTGCTTTTCTCACCCCGGTTTCTGCCTCCACGCACAAGGCGGGCCAGCCCCGGCGTAGCCCCCACCCCTCTTGCAGCATCTCCTGACGTCCCCGGGGCAGGAGGTCACTGTGTTGTGCCTCGGCTTTCGTATCCCTGCTTTTGGCCATGGCTCCCACCTTCACCCTCCCTCCTGCATCTCCCAGTAGCTGTGTTGGTAGCAAGGGAGGAGAGAAAGTATTGGGAGTAGACAAATGCCGGTCCCACAGAAGCATGCATGTGCACCCAATCTTTATCCCTCTCCCCACACAGAGCTGAGGTATAGCTCTGGCAGGGTGGGGCATTTTAAAAATCATCCAGGTTGGGGCTGAGAAACTTTAAAGTTGCTTTGAGCAACCTCTGTTGAAGCTGGCATGACAAATGCCTGTCCTTTCCCATCCCAATACCCTTATGAGGGAGTTTTCCTTGGTGGGCAGACCTCTGATGGTCCATTTTTAACTCCTCCCTTCCCCACCCATCCAAGCGATGCCTGTCTGTGAAGGACTGTCACATAGAAAGGAAGCCTGACTGTGAGGGGTTTGCACTGGCTCACACTTTATCTCTTGAGATGAGTCATTTTGCAGGAGGTGTGCATGTGGCCCTTCACAACTGGTTGCTCCCATCTCCCATCTTTGCTCCCCACGTCTCTGAACTCCTAGCTGTTAAGCTGGACCAGGGCCTGCACAGCAAACACGTAAGGCTGATGTGATGCTGGATAACCAACCATTTGAACTATGAAGTGTCCTCAGAGACACCTGTTTATTCCCTTGAGAGGTAAAACAAAGACACTTTGAAAAATTAAAGTGCTTGTGAATTGTAACTTCCGTGGGTGGTCTGAAGTCCTTATAATTCTCTTGAAGTTACTGTCTATAATATGGACAGAAATCTCAATGTGTACTTCCTTAAACACCCTCAAAATGATGGGAGTGAAGTGAAGCCAGGCTTGCCTGAGTAAAGGTAGGGCCTGGGTCCGGGTCCTGGGAAGCTGAAATCATGTACATTGAAGTAGTACAAGATGTACATTATAACTGTCATCATGAGCACCCTTGTTACTTTTTTGTCATGTTATTGCTGTAAAACTCTGAAGCCAGCAGATGAAAAAAATCACTTTTTAAAGAGCCATTTCCTTAGTTTTCATAGCAGTATTATTTGGGCACTGACACTGTACCTCTTCCTAGACAAACTTAGTGCTTCTTAGAAAGGATTGAACCCTGTCCTCAGAAAAACAAGGATGATGCCAACTTTCTTCAGGGGAAATGACTTCTTCTGAGCTGTATTTTGTTACTGCTGAGTAACAGTCTTTCCCAGAGGAGGCACTCAGAGTCTGCATTGGAACAGATGATCTGAACCGCAGGTTTTACAGAGATTCAGGAGCTCTTTCTAATAAATTTCTTGAAGTCTGGAGTATAAAAGCACTTTCCTTTAAAAACCTAAACTTGATGTAAGAATATGTATAGCCTGTTCAGACTGTCTCAGAAAATATCCTAAATATACCTGAAGTGTTGAAGAATTTAGCAGTACATATTAAAGGCTTGAAGTTATGTTTTTAAAACTCTTGAACAATAATTCTAGTTCTAGCTAGTTCTAGTTCTAAGTCCAAATTTAGAAATACTGCTGGCACCTGTATTCTAACCAAAGAATTTCACAGTAGGGCTTTTTAAAAAAACCCTAATTCCTTTTGGAAACAGCTATAGCTACCTTTCTATTGAGTTTCAGTGCTCAGTTTCTGTTCACTTGGTCTTTCATAAAGTGCATGCACAACTACATAAAACTGAAAATAATTTGCATCACCATGGCTTCTTTTTTCTGATATTAGCAAGGTTGTTTAGCAATGTGATTGAATTGAAGATGTGCATATGAAAGCACTGGGTACTGTCCATTTGTAGATAATTGTATTATGGAGTATTTTTAAAAGGATAGAAACGTAAACCTGCCAAATTAGATGAGCAATAAGATACAGTGAGAGGCCAATACACCTGAGGATGGAATGAAGTCTGTTTGTCCTATGCCTTACTCTGAGATGACTTCTTTGTGCTTATCTTTTACCACAAGTGAAAAGACATTGATCACAGCTACTAGGTCTTTACAGTGCCCTTCTCAAGAGTAATGACCGTCTTTTTCTAGTTTCTGTTAATTAACTCTGAAGTATGTTTTTTAAGATTTTGTATAAAATCAGTTTTCAGTAAAGTGTTCAAATTTGCTCTAGATAGCTTTCTTTTTTAAGAATCTGGTAGCTTATTAAAATTCATCATAGGAGCTATGAATAGGGGCAGTTTTAAATTGACCTTGTGATTTAGTGTACATATATATACAGTATATAAACATTTTACACAAATCATTTAGTTTTTTTAATAATTTTAGTGCTGCAGGATTTCATAATGTATCTAGCTGAGCATTTTCACATTATGTTATGTACATAACATGGTAATGTTTTACTGGTTTCTTATACCTGTTTCAATGGAAAAACTGAATATGAGTATCATCAGATTGTAGAACTAAAATTGATGGCATATTTGCTTGAATGTGAATCTTCTAGGTGGCTGAATGCATCTCTAAAACAAAGATTGCCTGTCTTTTGATTAATGGTTGCCTATCCCTTTCCTGGCAGGCGACCAAGTAATTCTCACTTTTTACGTAAAAATGGATGCAATATAAACAGGATTTTTTCTTTTAGTCTCTGTGCTAAAAAATTTTAAGTGTTATTAGTGTTAAGAAATGGGCCTTTAATTTACTGATAACTCACTATCAGCAGCAGGCTTAAAATGTTGGTGCCGTAAATATAATAGCCATTTGATGCTTTGCCACAGGAGATGACACTTTTCTGAACCATTACTTAGTAATGGCAGTAAACTTTTTAAAAGGAAAAATTCTCAAGGCAAATTCAATGAGTTTTACTTGTGTGTTCTATTCAGAGCTTGAAGAATGGATAAACACAACAACTCTGCTGACTTGTTGACATGAAAACATACAAAAATATAAAGGCACAGTACTGGAGTCCTATCTACGTTTTGTAGCTGTTGCTGTTCACAGTTCATGTACTTATGGATTAATGCAGTAGCATTTACAAGTGCTATTAAAAAATCCACAAGGGCAGTCTTTCTTTTAATTAGAAGTTAAGGCATAGGTCTTTTCAGTGATGCATTTCATGAAGGGTGATTTTGCATATGTTTGATAGGATGTTTATATTTTTATACATGTAGATAATGAGCCACTTATTCATTCTTATTTTCACATGTATAGCATTGAAAATAAAGATCCTCCTAGGACAAAGTTGCATACCAAATTAAATTTTTGTTCTTTAAATATTAACTCAGTTGTGTGGTTTATGATGTCCTTTTTATTCTCTGTGCAGATGCTAGCTTTGTTCTCCCACAGTGTCATATTTGTAACTTCAGCAAAGACTCCAAACTAATGTGTAAAGCAGAAACACATAGAAAATTATGTATACAGAGACCTCTAGTAACACCCATGGCAAGATAAACAGAAATGCATAGTACTCAGACTGCATAATTTCCTTTTAAGCATCACAGAGAATTTTTGTAGCACGGGTCAGTCAATCCTCAGGAAGAAATAGTGATTGAACAGCTTAATTTGAAAAGCACTGAGGATTTGTTGAAGTCAAATGTTGATGTTTTTTATGAAGCTAGAGAATAATAACGTGGGGTACAGTTCTCATTTAATTAAAGAAACATTAATACCTAAGGTAATACATGATCTGAGAGAATTGCATCTAGAAATTTTGATTAGCTACCCTGTGGTATCTAGCAAACTCCTCTAAACTTGTGGTCAGCTTCATAGAAAATTAGTAGTGACTTGTTATTATAATCCATGTGTGAAGTGCCTATATATTTAATAGTTCTTTCTGGGGTATCATGGTTGTACTACAAAGGAACCAGCTGAAGGAAATTTAATCAACTGTTTAATTTGACAGCTTGATAGTATTTGAGTGCTTTGTTATCATGCAATAATATAAGAAAGGAGGTCATTCTATGAGCAACAAAACTTTGAGTCTGAAGGTCCCATTTTCTTTGTACTACTCCTTCTGCTCATCCCTGCCAATTCTATTCAATTTCTACATGAAAAGGAGGCACATTCCTTGACAGAGCCACCTTCTGCTAGGCTGAAGGTTACGGCTGAATTTTGGCTTTGTCCCTCCATGAACTACAGCGTTTCTTCTTCCTTTCCCTTGCCCCACCATCAGTATTCATAGAATTTGTAAGAATGTAACAGCTGTGAGGTTTTCAGTTCTTTTGATTGTGTTTAAATTACCCATCAACTCAGAAGTTAAGGGGGACAGATATCCACCCAAATGGACAATGCAAATGCCATGAGCCTTGTTTCAGTAGGAAACAAGGCTGACATTATAGTGTGATTTATACCTGCCACTCTCTGTACAATCTGAGTGTACTAAATCCCTATAGAGTGAGAAGGCAGGTGGTCACTCTTTTGCAGCTCTGGCCAGTCAGTCAAACTAATGGGTATGCTAGAATGTCTTAAAAATACTTACAGACTCCTATTTTCTGCAGCATTTCCAAGGCTGAATCAAATGTATGCAGGAAAATATTTTCTGAAGATTTGATTTGCCTCAGGGCAGGGTTGTTTCTTGTTCTTTTTTTTTTTTTTTTTGTAAGAACCCTTCAGTAGAGTTTTCAATGAAATATTTGTGCTAATGTGTTATTTATTTAGAAAGTACTTAGTTTTATGAAACTGAATGCTAATTTTGTTTTTCATTAAAATGAGCGGCATGTGTTTTTCCCCTGCTGCTAAACAAAACTCCTGTGTATGACTGCTGAAGTAGTAATGCCACCAGTGAAAATAGTCTGTTGGAAATATGCAGCACAACTGCTGTGACAGTCAAAACCATAGCTGGTCAAATTATCACATTTCTTCACATTCTACTCTCCACTGTGCTCAAACTGGAATAAAATTAAACTCTGTTACACGTTTCTTGCTCTGAAAGTTTTTTAGCGCACACTATGGAGCTTTTGATACTTCTGTCAAAGTTGTTGGCAACAGTGAGTCAGGGATTTGAAGCAGGTCTGTTTCCTTGTGAGGAAATAAAGGCTAGGAAATATTCTTCCACAAAGGGGGAGTAGCTTCAAGCAATTTGGGAAAAAATCTTGGTATCACAGGAAATCAAAGATATTTTTCTGTATAATCCAAGTAATACACTCACACATTACACCCATTGTGCAAACCCACCCTGCCCTGGAAAGCTAAAGTCCTTGATGACATTTGCTTGTTCTAGGTTTTATTTTGTATCATCTGGACGAAAGAGATTATTTTGTTTTTCTCCTTCAAAAAAGCTCAGTGTTTAGCAGCTGGCAAGTGACAATGTTAGCAGTACACCTTGCTTCGAGTTAGCATTTCATCATCCTTTTTGTTTCAACATAATGCAACAGCTAGAGAAGTTTACATGGGAGCATATAGGAATCACAGAAGCATGGAATCACTAGGATTAGAATGCTTCCATGTAGCCTCTGACTTGCCTTTTGCAACTTAACAATTTTCTCAACCTAGAATTTAAGAAAGGGTAGATCCATTGAAGTTCAGCCAAAGAAGTTGAGACCTGAATATCTAGATTGTGATGACAAAAACAGGTCCATTGATAAAGACCATGTGATCTATGTTTTTAATTTATAATTTTGAGGTAAAGACAGAGCCTTGGTTAATTTATTAAGGAGCAGGCTGTTATTAAAACAAAATGAGGGAAAAATCCTCCAGTCTTCTCCCACATTCCTGAAGAGGGAATGCAGTGCTGGTGTGATGAGAACAACCTATCTTTTTGATTTCAGAGATAGCTGAAATAACCCACAATATTGCCATCTCAATTCTGTCTGTTTTTCTGGTCTTGGCTGAACTTTAAGGTCACACCCACCCCTAACAAGTGGTCCTTTAGAAAAGCATATATTCATAACTATGTAGACTTCCATAAAATTGGATATAGTTTGGTTTTGACTCATATTTTCCAAATAGCTTAGTGACAATCTTTGTCCTCATATTACTGCAAAGCCTGTGATTATTAGAAGCCTGAAGTTAAAGTTTTTCCCTTTAAAAGGGCAGCAGAGACTGTACCAAGAATTACTTTTTTTTTTTTTTTTTTTTGGGAAGGATACAAATGGTGCACTTTCCCCTCCAAATATGTATTGTACAAACACTCCTAACGTTCCCCACCTTGTAAAATTCACTTCCACATCTTCCCATGGCTGACAGCTCAAGGCATGAATATTTCTGAAAGCTGCAAGCACCAGGAGGTCTTGCAGTGATTCCCAATTGTTCCATAGCAATCCCTTCCTGCTGTGGTGCCTTGTGCAGTCAGAACCAAGCTGGGTGGGTGGGCAGCTGAGTCCCAGGCCCCAGGATTACCCAGTGGCCCTGACCACAGCTTCTCCCTGTGCCTCTCTTCCTTCCTGGCCACGACCAAGGTAGTGCAGCAGTCCCTGAGCCAGCACGGTCCTGCTGCTGGTGCCTCGGCTGAATAAAGGGGCAGCATTTGTATTCTGGTGCACTCCATGCAGCCCAGCAGCCACGAATTGGCACTTCTTCTCCAGGAGATTTCTGACCCACTTATTTCCAGGGTTGCTTTCACAGTCTGCACTTTATCTGCCGTCTCGAGGTATGGTTGAAATATGGGAAAGATGCAGCTGTTTACAGTAGTCTGTCTAATAGCTTCTCTGCCATGGCACTAAAGGGACAATGAGGACAACTCACTTAAAAAGAGTTTTACAGTTCTTTAAAATTTTATGGTCTAAATAAACCATGGAGAGTGCTGCATAAACTATAACACTGGGTAAAGGCACCTTCTCTGTTTAAGGTGAGAATGATAACTTAATCAGTTTTGCTCTGGCACAAGCATGTTTATCCTCTTGGACTCGTTTGTATCATTCTAGAGGCTGGAGAGCACTCACCTGCAGGTAACAACTGGGCCAAACAGTCCAATTTCTTTAGAAAATGTTAGATTATATGTATACAAATGCACCAGTGTTTCTTTTTCTAGAAGAGAAGTTTCAGCTTGACAATTATCAGGTTGGATGTTTTCCAGCACTTCACTTCCTAGTGTTTGAGAACAGAAAGAAATGTCCAGATCATATGGGTCTGCCATTCAACATAGCATACACTGTAGGGCTTCCCCTAACAGAGTCTTTAAATCAGGCAGTGAAATTTCTTGGGCTGTCATCTAACTTCATGGATGATACTGCTTGTGCCAAAGAAGACATCCCAGTGCCTGGTGAATTGTTAGGCTGTGAATGCCACCAGCTTTGGCTTTCACCCAGAAGGGTCTGCAATGTCTTCTTCATCAACACCCTGAGGCTGTTCTGCAGGAGGATATGTACAGAAGTAGTTCCATTGATCTAGACCTGGGGATGAACTGTCCTGTGGTGTCCTTTGGTTCCCTGCCACTTGTCCCTGTAACCAGTTTTTCATTGGCACTGCTGATGTGGCCACGGGGTGGACCAGTTCAGGGACCTGGTGTAGGTGGAAACCTTAAAACAAGGAAACAGGAAAAAGCAGGCCTATTTTCAGCTGGATCAGCTCCCAGAATGGGCTCACAGCATAATGGAGTTATTAGTGTCGGGCAAAGGAGCCTGATATCTAAACAGAATGAGCTCCTGTGGTCTGTTAGTAAGGCATGTTTTTCACTCCTTTAGTCATCTCCTGTCTCTTTTCTAAATCCCCTTCAATTCATCAATGTCTTTTGAACTTCTGATTTCAGATGCTTCTCATTCTAATAAGGGAATTCACAAAAAAAAGATAACATTGTCCTAGCCTCTGGTTTTTTCCATTCATTTCTTCAAGGTTTGAACTAGCAGGCCTAGGGGTTTAAGTGTCTCTGGAGTTTATGTTCAGTAAACAACGACTGCAAGCACCTGTATTCCGTCTCCAGAATTCTGTCCCAATTATCAGTCAAAATGCATGGGAGTGCCTAAGATATTTTTGTATTAAACATTATGCCACAGTTTAACTTGAAACAACCAAGGAACAAAGCCTAGTAAAAGTGGATCTATTTCCTACACATCAGCGTTGATGGACATCACTGTGACATGAATGTTGGGTGTCATTTTCACTGGTTATTGCATTGGATAGGTAGTTTTCCAACCACATGAATGGATGGCTAAGCATTGATTGACAGGTTTGCAGGCCTGAAGTTCCTAAATTACCCAATTTTCTTTTAACCACAGTCCAAACAGTCCATGGTTTTTTCCCAGTCCTTTGGAGCTTCTGCAGGGATCTGAGAATTTTGAGAAAGCTGCATTAGTAAATACACAGGCTTGCAAACATACCAGATATAAATTGGCCAGACCTGATTGAAAAAATACTTGTTGCTCATATTTTTTTAATTAGGTTTGGAAGGGAAATTGATCATTATTCCTAACAGACCTGAATAGCAAAATGTTTATACTTCTCCTGAGCTAACGAGCCTAAAAATTCCATCTAATAATGAATCTGTACAATTTTTCACATTGTTCCAAATAAAGTTAAATAATTTCATTTGTAATCATGCTGACTACTACTTTCTTTGTGTTCTTTTTGTCTTACCTTATTAAATTTATACAATATAGTTAGTACAGTATTTGCCATTTATAGCTTTGATTTATACAGATTGGTATAGCCTTCTCTTTCCATTTTCGACTTTATATCTATGACTTTTTAATAGCAGCTATCTGGATCCTGTCCCAGGATGTACTGGATGGCTGTTACCTCCTGTTGATCTCAACAAAATGTGCTGTCACTACAGGATGCTAATGAGAACTTAGACAAAAAGAGTATTTTCTTTTTTACTTTCAGGACTTTGCATTTGCAGTTATTTGCTGAACTTGTAACCTAGGATTTAGAAATCCAGTATTTTTAAAGGTGTCTGAATATGCAGCTAGTGTGAATTTATACCATCGTGTTACTTCGTGTTTTGACTGTTTAATCTCTTACTATCTGTTGTGGTATATGTACAAAGAATACCTAGATGGATACCAGCAGTATTTTCTAAGATCTTAGCACTCTTTCAATACATTTAAAAGTTGCTTCTTCTTTAAATACTGTTATTCCTAAACTCCATTTACAGCGCTACCTAAGAACATCACTGATACACATTTTGGAGTATTACACACATGGCACACAGGTCATTCCTTTGTTCTGTCTTGGACTTGCACTCACTGGAGTTGGTATTTTCTTTCTTTTGAGGCCCTGCTTCCAGTATTTATGAACTGGTATGGAAATCAGATGGGCAGCATGAAATTCAGCTGTGGTAAAGTAAGAGTGCCATCACAGAGAACTTCTCAGCTCCTAGAGGCTACACACTTTGCCTACCCACCCCACAAATTCATGGTGTGTGAAGGCTGATACTGTCTGGATAAACAACAAACACTGAACATTGAAAGCAATAGGTTGTAGTAGCTTTTCTCTTACTTTGTTTTCATCAGGCTACTCTTCAAGAGAAGGCCCCATTGTAATTTTAACCACAATCTTGGCTATAATTCCCTCACTATAACCATACAGTTATGATCTCCTTTTTTCCCTTGATATTGTCTTAAATAATTTCCACTTTTTCATTTGCAGCAATAAATTACAGGGAATTAGAGGAAGAAATGTTTCTTCAAATTATCATCCTTAGACAGTAAGAAATTACTTTTAATCTTAATTTTGATAGCAGCAAAGGGAAATAAAAAAGTCACTGGCTGAAATCAGCAAGTCACTCTCTCTCTATGGAATACCAGAAGAGGTAGTTCTGAATAAACTGGTTTCAATCAAACAAGAAACTTTTCCTGTGATCAGAGCACCTCTTTTCTGGAACAGCAGTTGCTTAATACTGAATGTTTTCCTCAAGGTAAAGTATACATCCCATAGACATTTCTCAAGCACAGGACAATAATTTCAGAATAAGAAAATCATAAGAATCTCAGTAAAGCCCATAGAGCATCTCAGAGTAAACCCATTTTTAAGTATGTGGCAAAGCATAGTGTGTGTTAATAAGGAATTGTATGCTGTAACTGTACTATGAAAAGGCAATAAGCTTGGCTGATTTGCCTTCTCTAAGGAAAGATCATGAGAAAAAAACATTTTGAGTGTTCTTCTGGTTTTTGGATGCAGAAAAAACCTACAAAATACTGGTGGTTTTTTATGTGAAAAGAGCTTGTGGGTCAGGATAAAAGGGCAGACTGGAAAGGGTGGCAGTGTTGTGGGTGTTTGCTACCAGAGCAGGAGGAAGTGCATGAGGCCTGAAAACAGCCTCAAAGTTCCAGGCACTGGTTCTTGGGGGGGAGTTATCTACCCTGACATCTGCTGGAGAAGCAAAAAGAATCCAGAAGGTTCCTGGAAAGCTCTGATGACAACTTCTTGTCCCAGGTAGTGGAGGATCCCACAAGGAATGGTGTTTAACTTCATACTTACCAACAGGGAAGGGCTTGGAGATGTTAAGGTTGGGAGCAGCCTTAGCTGTTGTGACCATGAGATTGTGGAGTTCAGTCTTGGGTGAGGAGGAAGCAGGGCAGCAAGTAAGATTGCCACCATGGACTGCAGGAGAGCTGACTCTAGCCTCTTCAGGGATCTTCTTGGAAGAATCCCATAGGAATGGGCCTCGCAGGGAATGTTGATGTCTAGAGATCACTTCCTCTAGGCTCAAGAAAAATGCATCCTGAAGAGGAAGAAATTGGACAATGGGGGCAAGAGACCTGCATGGATGAACAGGAAAGTCCTGCCATCACTCAAATGTAAGCAGGAAATACACGGGAGATGGAAGCAGGGTCAGGCTCTTTGGAATGAATATAGAGAAGTTGTCAGGTTAAGTAGAAATGAGACAAGGAAGGCCAAGTCCATCTGGAATTAAATCCAGCCAAGGATGTCAAGGGCAACAAGAAGAGCTTTTTCATATACATCATTGACAACTAAGGATAATGTGGTTACTAAATGAAGAGGGGGCCCTGGGGACAGAGGGTGCAGAGAAAGCAGAGAAACTGAGCTCAGCCTTTGCATCCATCTTCACTGGCTAGACCAGCCCTCAGGAATCTCTGACTCTGGAGACCAGGGTAAAAGGATGTCAAAGGACTTTCCCGTGGTCAAGGAGGTTTGGTTTAGAGAGCACCCAGGCAAAACAGACACCCACAAGTCCATAAGCCCTGACAGGATGCATCCATGAGTGCTGAGAGAGCTGGCAAATACCATAGCAAAGTCACTCATGATCATCTTTGGAAGGTTATGGTAATCAGAAGAAGTGCCTGAGGACTGGAAGAAAGCAAATGTCACCCCAGTCTTCAAAAGGCTCTCTTTGGGTATGGGACAGAAACAAGGAGGATGAGTTTTGGTGACAGAGTGCAGAGAAATGGTTTCCACAGAATGCCATCTTAATCCTTTTTGCTGAACTCCAGCTTCAGCTTGCATTCACCTCCATGTAGGAAGTGTGTGCAGACGTTTATTCTGAAGCCTAGGTTTAAAATCCACTCTGGGTATACTGGAGATTTGGCCTCAGCTTAAAGAAAGGTACTTTTGTGCAAAGTAGATTGCAGACTTCCTTGAATAGTCCATGCTGCTGAAGTGGTAAAGCATGAAGTGTGTAAGAATGAATAACACCGAGTTATGCTGGAGCTGCAAAACCAGGCATGGATTGAACATGCCTCCAAACCAGCAGGATAGCAGGTGTTTGTTTGTATAGCAGGTGTCAGTTCTGACCTGTTTCTGTTTAAAATGTTGCTACCAGGACAGGAAAGGTAAATTGATATTAACGTAGCAGTGTTCTGAGCCAACTGTTCCGTGGTTAAGTGCTCTCCATGTGAGGCGTGTAAAAATGTGCTGGTGACACAGAGATACTCGGTGAGAGCTGTGTCTTTGTTCAGCTGAAGAAGTGGAGGTTGCCCTGGGTTTGTTGCTAAGTTAGAGCAATAGCAACTACTGCTCTAGGCAAATGGCTTTCTAGAATTAGAAGCTATTACTGTCTGAAGTGACAGATTTAGAAAATGTCTCTACATGAATAATTAGCTCACCCAGCAAAGCTGCAGCTACCTGATAGTAAAATTTTTTCCCACTTTTGAGCCTATTTTATTTATTTAAAACTTTCCAATGATCATCACTGGTAGTTTATTCCATTTGACAGATAAGTAGTAAATGGTGTTCTCATAGATTGTTCCAATCTGCATGTTTTCATTTTTTATAGCTCCTCCAAGGATGTAATTGAGACCCTGAAGAGCTTTATCTCTTTATACTACTGAAAGCCATGCTCAACAGCTTTTTGCAAATTTCCAGTTTGAAGAACTGATGAGTAATTATTCAAGTGTTTATGTGGATGGAAAAAAAAATCTTCCTGTAGAGACAATACCTTGCTGCAGACTTTAGTTCTCTCTCCTCTGCTTCATTTGCCCTTTCTTCAGCTCAAAAATGTCTGGTTTAGATATAGTTTCATGTGGTGGAATATCTTTCTGAAGTAGCTGAAAAGGAACTGGACCTGCCTGTTGTCAGTCAAATACTGCACTAAATTCCTATTTCCATAATGCATGCAGTTTTCCTTCACTTATTGAAGAAAATAACAATTTTTAAAATATATGGCTGCCCTACAGTAGCTGGGGATCACATATCATTCTGAATGTGTCTGGCCCACCATTAGTTTTTGCAATTGAACTAAAAATCTGCCAAGTTGTGTCATAACCCAGTAATGGAAATAGTAGGGATGACTTACTTCACATATATTGTCTGAAGATTGGTATGACCAGCTGCAAGTAAATGGGAAAAGGATTGGTAGTTGATATCTTTAATTTAATCTTTGGCATCTCAATGAGTCATTTTAAGATTAAAATTGTTTTCATTATACTTTCTGCATGAAGGGCCAAAAGAATCTGTATTTTTAAAAGAATTTATTCAGGAAAACATTGACAAAAAATACTAGAGTATTTTTAATATTTGTTTCTACATCAAACATGCTGAGATGAGGCTTAAAAGCTCACCTGGGAATTCACGTTTTCCTCATTGCTGTTAGTAAGAGCTGTACTTATCTGTATCATTTGGAAATACTTAAAATGAAACACAACCTAGTTCTCAGTCATAGAACAATGTAGTACAACAAAGACATTGTAATCTGTTTTTTTCATTATAAGATGCAGGTGTGTAAGCAGGAAGAAAACAAACACAATTACTTTTTTGTAAACCTTTACAGTACATAAACATTTACTGGAGCACTAAAAATCAGAATTTATTCTGACTTTTTAACAGCAGAACCATTCTGTTGTAGGTAGGCAAAGAGCTTGACTTTCTGTGATACTTTCAGTCTCAGAGTCCTGTTTTCTCTCCTTTAATTGTCAGTAACATCACTGCCCAGTGATCTTCGTGGGGCTTAGGGTTACCCTAATTGCCTTCCCCTTCACTGCCAGCAGCGTTAGTGAAGCCAACATTTCCAGCAGAGTCCCTGGGGCCTTGCTGCTGCTGAGTGTGATGCATTCCAGAGCCCTGTACCCCAGAGCAGCATTCACCAACCGCACTGCAGGGCTTGGCAAAGTGAAGTCTGATCCCAGCAGAGACTGAGCCTAGGCTGGGCTAGGACAGTCTAGGCTGACAATGACCTAAATAGGAGCTGTAGGACTGAGAGGCACCACAGAGTTTTCATCAACATCCCTAGCCCTAGGTTAAGGACATCAGGATTTTTGTGTGGATTCGTTTTATTTAAATATTAAAGCAACCACTGACATATTTCAATTTTTCATCTGTCCACATCTTTTAAAAATGTTTGGATTCTTAGAGCTGAAACCCAATAGCTGAGAAGAAAGTTCCAAATGTGTTGTGACAGGGAAGGGCATGCAACTCTTTCTACCTTCTGAAATTTTAAGTATTCAACTGTTCAACAGCTTGTGTCGTTCAGGGGAAAAACAAATGAAGAGAAATGGGAGTGGAACAAGGGGCTTCTAGAAATAAGTGTGCCAGGCCAGGTCACAGATTCATTTAGCCCAGTATTGTCCTTCTCCAAGTGAGCAATAAAGACGTTTAGGCAAGAACGGGAGAAGTTAAGGGAGGAGTGCAGAGGCACATAAATGTAAAGCAGACTTGTAATGGTATTTCCCTACAATTTCCTACTCCCATTTTCAGCTTTGTCCTTGTATCTTATAATGCTTGGTGGATTTCCAGTTCATGACTTTATGTGGTTACTTTTCAAACACCTGTGAACTTATGCAATCTTCAGCATCCTGCAGCAGAGAATTCTAAGACTTTAGCAAGATCATGTTAAAGGGCTTCATTCCCCTGTTTGTTTTCAACCTGCCACACAATTTTATTTGAGAACCATATTTGACAAACTAGTTCTATATAGAAAAAGAATAATTCCTCATTCACCTTCCCCCTCACGTGGCTATTTTTTAGCCTTCTGTCATATTATCCCCCTAAGCCTTCACTTTCTCACGGTAAAGAGCCCCTGTCTAGTTGGTAATTCCTTGCCATTTCCTTTCTCTGGTCAATCTTATGCTATTTTCATCTTCAGTGTGGTTTCTCATGTTCTCTTCGTTGCTTGTAGAGCTCACAAATGTAGTTACATTGATTCCTTTATACACACCCCTGCAATTTATGGTCTGGAAGTGAGGAGCTGAAATGGATCAGACCAAAAGTCTTTTTACTGTCCTGTCTCAGAATACCCATATAGCAGGTATCTAGGGAAGTATATAAGACTAGAAAGTTCTTCAAACCTTTTCAACTTCAGAGATTTAAAGAACCTCAAAGAATCTTTAAACCTTTTAAACAACTGCAAGTTGTTTTTCATACCATTTTCAAATGTTGCAGTATTTAGACTTGTCCACAAAACAGTTTTTAACCCTTTCAATCCCCAGCTTTGACCCCTACAGTTCAGTAATAAACTAAAAAAGTGGCTCAGTCTACTGATTGCAAGTTCTGTCGTGACTGTTAAAAACAGGAAGAGATTTCCCTCTTAAGAGAGATTGCATTACATTATAAAAAGTCCTGAAAAGTAGGCAAGCCCAGAATATTCAGCCATAGCTATTCATTGAAAGAATAAAATTTTAATATTCATCCTGAAAAGTAATTTCCTGGGGAAAAAAACCCACTTTGACATCTGAAGCTGGGTCTGCTCTGAATTTGTTCTACAGTAACAAATAAATACAGAATGCTGCAAAATGCAGTTAACATAGCAGATCAGGAACTGTTGACTGCAGAAGATCCTTGCTGAAGCCTGGTTTAAGGCAATACCATGGTGTGGGCAAACTGATGAGTGCCCACCTTGTGAAGGCCTTCTCATGAACTCCAAAACCTTCACTAATTAACATTTTGGTCATCTAAGAAACTGATCATATATACATGTAATGACTTTATAAAGGAATGAATCACTTAAAGTGCAATTAAAAACTGCTGCTTCAGCATGGATCTTTGAAGTCAGTTGGGAATAATTAACTTCAAGATGATTTATTGAAGAGATTAATCTTTCACTTAGAGCTGGAGTAATCTGTATGAATTCTTCTGAAAAATATTACTCTCTACAGTTTTAATGGTTACAGGATGAGCCAAGATAGAGTTACTTGCCTTTGCTATTGCCCAATAGATGCTCGCCTCAGTGCCTCTTTGTCTATGTAATTTGTTTTAACTGGCACATACCTAATTAGATAGGTTCATATCTTGGACATTATCTTTCTTGATGCAAGGGTTTTATAAAAGGCTAAAGAATTTCACAGATCAGATCTTTCCACTTTCTTGCAGTACACACCAACATAATATCAAATCATAAATTGCTTTTTTGTTGTCAAATTTCCCATTGAAGTCATAAAGCCACAGGAAGTTAAGTGTAAATGTAAGGTCTTGTTGATTTCTAATTAACAAATATAATGCCTACAATCCATATGTACTGTAGGCATAATAGTCTTATTTCTCTAGGAAACAAGTATTCGTGGATTTAATTGGATGTATGTATAATAACAAATTTAAATCCATATAACATAAAGTGTGCTTTTTGTATCAATTTTTGACTTCACTGTTTTTGGTAAACAAATAGACCTAACTTCCCTGTAGAAAACAGTTACTTTGTACATCTACCTTGAAAAAAAAACCTGAGCACTTTTGTGTACCTGTTTCTTCTCTCTTTCAGTGAGTTCTTCTCAGAACAGTTAACTCACTGTTTGTCTTAGAAAAGCAGACTGTGTTGCTCACATCTCTGACCCTTTTGGGTTTCAGTCAGTCTGAAAATGATCCTTAGATTGTTGACAGTGTATTCGTCTCCATTTCTTCCCAGAAGCAGCTTTTAGCCTTATAAATAATAAGCTAAAATCAGCAAAGCTGGAAGAAACCTAACAGTACGTTTCCTACATGATTCTTTTGAGGAATCAAGTTGGTTTATATTGTTTGATTTCATGTTCCCGTTATCAGCCTTCTTGCATTTCATTTCCAGTGCACATGAAGGACAGCAAACTAAGGCAGACAGGCTAGTTGCAGAAAAATGCCATCAGTTATGCATGGCAATCCTTTCCTCAGCAAACACTTGAGCTTGAGGAAACCTGTGTTTTCCTTCCATGTCATGCATATGTCACGCGTAACTTGTCAGAAAAATATCTTCAATATAGCTGATGTCTTTGCTTAAGATAACAAGAGGGAATCTCTGGAATGCCAGCTAGCAAGATGCCTTCCTGAATGGTCCCTTGTTGTTTCTCTTATTAATATTCAGTATCTTCTGTCAGAGATGTAAAAAAGTACTTTGAGCCTTTCTGTTATTAGGAGCAGGCACGGCAAGTGACAGCAAAATGATTGCATGAATTAACCAGAATAGCTTTCTTCTGGAGTGAAGCTAAAGGTTTCTACACACCGTGATGCATTGAGTTTTTAAGCTTATTTTGCTTGCTCTGTTACATTAGCACTGCTACAGTTTTATCTGTGCCACCCCACCACTTCCTTTTGTTGGCAATGCATTTCATCACCTGCCAGACTATATGATTTCCTACCAGCCCCAAAATCTGTGCAATGGGCACACACAGAGCTTGATGGCAGAGCAGCAGCTGGGCAACTTGCAGGGCACACTCTAACTTGGGTGCACCAGTTTGTGTGTAAATAACTTCCAGTTTAATAATCCTACTTTTTATTAAAACTTGTTTTCTCTCTTTGTCAGCCAGTAAGGCCTGGCTGATGCAGGAAGGAGAAATTTTTGTGGTAATGAGATTTCAAAAGACAGGTTAAATTTGTTCCTGTAGAAAAGGAAGGACATGAGAAGTAGGAAGTGCTCAGTACAAATACGATTATGAGAAGCTTACAGGCTCTAACAAGATCTTTGGACACCAGAAGGGCCACCTTTGCACAACCCCCAACTGTGGGCTCTCAGAGCCAGCCAGAATGAGACAAAGCACATCTCCATGAGTTTCTGTCTTTTTCTCTTTGTTTCAGCTGGTCCTAAAAGCCCGGAAGGGAATCTTCCACCCTCTATTTAGTAACTCAAAGAGATAATTATGGTTTTTGCTCTTGGCAAGTCCAGCCATCTCAGCTGCTAGAACTCTAAGATCCATGAACAAGGACTTTATACTCAGTATTACCAATGGCTTTTGTGTTAGTGTGGACCTTTTGAAATTTCTACCTCCAGAAAATGATTTTAAGCTGAGGAAGCCAGTTTTCCTGCATTTCCTCTGTTGTCAGTACAGTAAAACAGCCACAGCCACAGGTAGCATTCCCTTGGCTCCTGAGTGTATAGACTGTAAGGAGAACTCAGAGAGGAGAGATTTAATACTCATACTTCCTGTGTATTATAGGACTACGAACAGTTTTTCTTTTTTTCCTTTTTTGGTTTGCTTGTAACACAAACAACGTAGTAATAGCACCTAAAAATGACTTTATATACCCTGTTACACAAAGTTGTTTGAGATGGGTGAGGTGCAACAACAGAAGTACCACAAGATTCCAAAACCAGAAGAAACATTGGTTGGTTCAGATTATCACATATCAGATGATTTCTGTATCAGATAACTAATTTTAAGGTGTGGAACAAATGCTTTAAACTCATATAGAATATTTAAATAAATGCAAATTCCTAAAGATTTTATTTATCAAATAACTAACTCATGGATAATATGACAAAGAGTATACTCTCAGGTCAATATTTGGCTAGAAGTTCCTGTTGCATTCTGCATTATTTTTTTCCCCTTGGTAAGTACTTTCAGGAAGAAGTTTGGTCTTTTAATTGTTTCATAGATGATTAAAGAGGCTCAATAACTTCTTTTTGTGGACTGGGAAACATTTATTTCTTGTCTTAAATGTGGCTAACTTACAGGCATCCTTCCTGTATTACAGGTATCATGTTTCACTTATGACCTCTCTACTGTCAGCCTTAAAATTGGTACCACCGCTATCCTCTGGCTTAACATTCCACTATTAATATGCAGACCCTGAAAAAATAATTTTATCTTTTCCAGTACTGCGTTGTGACTGATCCAGGGTCTTCTGAGTAATCTGTGTCAGGAACAGGAAACCAGCTCCATTTCCTTAATGGCAGTTAGCGATTTACTCACTACAGAATCACTGGAAAATAAATTACAGTGTAATCTGAAGTCTGGAGAAGCTTTCTAGTGACTCTCAGGGGCTTTAAAGCCAAGAGTTACTTCATTTTTGGCATTACATCTGTATAGTTGAGTTCAGTCCAAGCATTTCTTTTTTACTACAGAAGCTGCCTCAGGGCACAGTAGTTGTTTATCAGCTCTTTCCTTGCTTGTGTACTCTTGTGTAACTTATTAGTTGTCTTCCTTTTTTTGTAGTATACACTAACACAAAGCTTTGGGAACTTATCAGGAAAAATTTAATGTGCTGTCTTACATGCAGATGGGTGAAGAAATGAGAAATTTTGCAAAACTTCAGATAACGAATATATCAATGCCATTGTCTTTAATACAGACCTAATTTATAAGTCATTAATGCTGGAAATTACCAATTACCTTCATTGCTGCCTTCCTACAGATATCTCCAGTGGCAAGAAAGTTTAGAAATAAAGGAATGGAACATTATTTTGTTGCACAATGGTGCCAGATTGTTGTTTCCATTTTGCTTTCAGAAACTTTTCCCCAATTCTGCTTTACCAAAGAAAGGGTACCTACATTTTTGTATCTCCGGGACCTGGGACTTCATCCTAAGTGCTTTGTGACTCCCCCAATCTCTCTTTCTCTTTAACAGTCAGAAAGAATGTAAGAAAATTTTTGATGGTATAATTTTTAATAACAGCCACACAGCAGTATTCTAATACTGATACATTGCCTGGGGGTAGCCATCCCTGGGCAGTATAAAATTATTCTTTTTATTCTATACTGCGTGTACTACCTGTGTACTGAATATTTTTACTATATGTGATATTAGAAAATTGTTTTGGGAACACTAAGGTTTTTAGGGAACATTCTTTTTAAAAAGAAAAATATACAAACTGTGTCTTAGATGTGGCCTCTCTCTCCCTGCTAAGCTTTGGGTCTGTTGAGCCACCACAAGCCAGACTGGAAGACAAGCAGGAGCTCAAAAGACAATTGTGTTGCTACCCTTCTAATGAATGCTGATGCTTGGGCAGGAATGAGGCCCAGGCTAATGGCCTAACAAGGAGAAAGTGAATGATCTGGCTGGTGCCTCAGCCCATGCTTTTGTCTAGGATATCACAGCCCTGGTGCCTCTTGTTTCTATGGGCCCACTTGGGATGCGGAGCTGGGGCCATTGTGGCAGGCGGGAACCTGGGAGCAAGGCTCCATTTCTAATAGAGCTGGGCTTTGTTTGATTTCCTATTTATAGAAAAATTATGCTTTATAGGCTCTTTACTTGTATAATTCTGAATATATCAACAGAAGGATGAATTTGATCCTTATTTTTTTGATAGGGAAGTGTTTTTGATAAAACACCTGTGCAAGAGAAATCTACCATTATAGTCTGCCTGCTCACTTCTATCCTTCCTTTCCTGTGTTTTACTGTTTTATCTAGCTGTTTTATAGCTTTTACTATACATCTTCTTGCTGTACAGCTTCTTACAGCTTTTCCAGGCAGTTCTGCTTGCTTTTTCCCTAGGTAGATAGCCACCTATTGTTCTACTTTTTACTCTTGGCCTTAAAAGACTTCATTTTATTGTGCTTAAACCATAATTTTAAAAAATGGAAAGGTTACAGAAGTGCTTAGGGCTGGCAATAAGGATTTTCTTAAAAGGAGCACTTTTCTTGGAAAAGTACAGCAGCTGAAGGAATCTAATCTCAGGAACTAGGGTGTGATTTGGGGAGCTTTACAAGAAGCTGGATATGCTACAGGTGTTTCAAATTATAAAGTGTGTGATAAAACCACTTTTCAGCACTTTCAGAACCTTTTAGTAATAGGTCAAAATAAAGGAGTGCTCTGTGGTCGTGATTAAAATTGGTTCCAGGAGAAAAGGTCTAACCAGCACCTATTGTCTATGACAAAGTGAAAAGGCCTCATAAACCATGATGGAGGTCTTGTAACCTATTTGATGGAAGAACAACAATTTCAGCACCATTACTTCCCCTCACAATGGGACCAGGGGGTGCTCTATGAGGACAGGAAGGCCACCTCCACCTCAGGGACAGCTGGCTATGTAAGTCCCTCTGCATTGCTATGGTGTACTCTTCTCACACATGCAGAGAAGACAGTCTCTGTAAATCCTATCAAAACCCTGTAGTCATTCTGATAAACCCTAAATCCTGTTCTGTGGCCATTGGAGTATCAGAAATCAATAGCAGAGACCATGACCCAGAAGTTAAAAATTTGCATATAGAGATGTGATTCAACAAGTTACTAAAGAATTATGCACTGCATAAGGTATCAGTGCAATTAAAGGAAAGAGGTTGTTACTGCTGCAAGACATCTTTGGTAGCTTAGATAAATCTAAATTAACTTCAGTTCTTATAAATTCCTGGTGGCACCTGCCAGGAGAGGCTTCTCTGCGTTCAGTACAGAAGGAGCCATTTTAGATTGAAACGTTCTAATATTTTAGCTCTAGGCTAATCTTTACATCATCACCAAGGCAAGTGCATGTACCTGTTATTTACCACTGACGTATCTTAAGTAGTTTCTGGGAAACACTGGCCCATCTCCTGCATCCTCCCCATTTTTTTGCCTTTTTCAACAGCCTGGGGACCTCAAGAGCCTACTCTTTAGGGTAAACATTCCTGTTGAGGTTTTTATGGTGCAGATGGTTGTATTCTCTAGTCTGAGTTTTATACCCTTAAAGGTACCTAGGATCTAAAAATCCTTTCACTTATTATACCTAAAACGTAGAAGTTGAAGGTCCAAAAGTTTGATTTACCATTCTTAAAAAGAAGACCTTATTATGATATATGAGCCCCTTTTGTGTTTTCATATAAGATTTAAAACATTTTTTAAAATACTCAGCATGCCAAAATACCTCTTATTAGAACAAAAGCTGAAATACTAAGATATAATTTCAAGCCCTATGTATGATCTGATAAAAAATAGGGATTTTGGGAGCTCTGTTGTACAGCCAATTTGTCCTACATATGTAGTAAGAAAAGGAAAATGCTTCATCAGTATGTTCTGCTTGAGAGGTATTATTTCCTTCCCTTGAAATGCCTTGTCCATTGGCACTGTATCTGTGGCTCCTTAGCCTTGGCTGTAGTGGGTTAATTTCAAACTCATGCTGACAGTGTTTATGTCATTGCATACAAGAAGTCTACTCAGGATCTAACTTCATCTTGCAAACTTTACCTTTTATCATTTGCATTATGTTTGATGAGTAATTATTTGACTTGGAATGACAGCTTCCACATCTGCCTCTGCTAAGGATATTTGGCCAGTATGCTGGTGCATGACAATTTTAATCTTATGAGATCACTATTTAATATTCATGCTGTATTTTTATAAACTTCCTTTGTATAAACTTTAAATAAAAGAGAGGAATTTACATGTAGTGTCTTAGAATTACCTTGTCTCTACATTCTTTCTCTTTCTTTCCTTCCTTCCTTCCTTCCTTCCTTCCTTCCTTCCTTCCTTCCTTCCTTCCTTCCTTCCTTCCTTCCTTCCTTCCTTCCTTCCTTCCTTCCTTCCTTCCTTCCTTCCTTCCTTCCTTCCTTCCTTCTTCCATCTTCTCATGGCTCTCAAGCTAGAAGATTATCTCTATTTATATTTTGTGACTTTGATATTGAGAAGTATCTTTCAATTCCTAGGGCAGGTCCAGCTGCATTTAAAAGGACTTGCTTTAAATGGAGCAGGTCTCTTCAGTATTCTTCCTCCCATGTAATTCAGTGAGATTATCATAAATTTAAACAGGATAAACCTGAGTGTCTAGTAGCCTGGCATCCTTCCCAATCTAGTGGTTTCTAGAGTTCATGTCCTGTAGACAAACTGCAGATTGGCTGTGCACAAGCACATGGGCTACCTAGGTTTGCTTGCTGACACATTGACTCCTTAATGCCATATCCCATACTGGTAACAGGAAATGCCCTCACTTGCAAGAGCTCATGGGCTCTGTCAATGACTGAAGCTATCCTGAAAATACTATCCTGAACTGATCTTTGTATTCCCATCAAGTGAAACATGTGCTAGATATTAATTTTCCAAAACCACAGTGTTCAAGTGCAAGATATAGCTTTAAATTGCATCTTATTTTCAAGGTTTGTACTATAAGCAGAAAAGAGCAGAGGGAAAAAAAGAAGATGTGGTAAGTTGCAATAACCTTTATATTAAGTAGAATGTAACTGGAGATAATAAGGAATGTCTGCTGGGAAATAAATACAGCAGATTGTTTGGAAAATGTTTCTGATTCAAGAAGTACAGAAAGCAAGTAAAGGAGAGATTATTTTATATTTGTTGACGATTGTGAGGAATATATGAGAATTTGAGGCTGAGAGATCCATTTAAAAATGGCTATTAGAAAAAGATTCATGATTGTTCAGGACAAGAAGGAGGAATAGCAGCTGGGGCATAGAAGGTAGACTTCAGTAAATTCACAGAATGGGTAAGCAAGATCTCATGTGAAGAAAAATGCTGCTAAAGGTTAGTGCTTTCCCAATAATACACACAATGAAAGTGTTCATCCACAGGTGTATTCCATCCCACTGTGAAGAAAAAGAGAGAAAATGCAGTAAGAAATCAGCTTGATTAAAACATGAGCTGAGCATGAACCTTAAGCAGCACAAGAAAGAATAAAGCTGGAAGCAGAAACTAGGTCAGGCTGCTGAGGATGAGTGATAAATATAACCTGAACATGTAGGAACAAAAATTTAAAAAGTCAAAGCTCAAAACAAGATGCATCTGCCAAGACATATCAATCAATTTGAAAGTGCAATTGTAACACAGGGAAGGTGAAGGAAAGGGTGAATTGGTCAGCTGTTCAGTGGAGAGGAAAAGCTATTGCTGGATGATACTCAGAAGGTTAAATTTTGTAATACTATTTTGCCTTGGTCCTTGCAAGCATGATCAAGTGAAAAATGGGTAGTACAGTAAAATAAAAACGTGAGCTTTGAATGGAAAAGGAGAAATTTAAAGATTAGAGTTTATTAAATCAGCAAGGGATTGTGAGTGTCCTAATGAATTTTAACAAATTTATTATGAGCTATTGGATACTCATGTTGTACTGAAGTGCATGTAATAGTCTTGAAACTTGGAAAGTTCATGAAGGGAGAGCCAGTGTCTGTCTTCAAACAAGGGGAAAGGAAGATCAGGCTATGATTTAGCCAGTAACTTAATTTCTGCTCTCACGAAATGCTTGAACAAGTAACTGAAACTGTAAGAACTGGAAGAGAACAAGGATATGAGTACATCCAATACAAAATAATCAAATCCATGTAATTTCCTTTCACAGCAGGCAAACAGGATTTGAGAACATAAACATAATTTATCTTCACTTTATTAGGGCTTTCTCTATTGTTCTATGTAACAAATTGAAAAAAATATTATTTATATTAATGTTAGGCATTTGTCTAGATGGCCTTCAAAGGTCCCTTCCAGCAGAACCATGCTAGGCTACAACTCTATAAAGCACTGACATAGTGTGGAGACAGAAGGACTGGGAAGGTTTCACAAGCTAGGAAATGATGATCAATGTTTTTCAACAAAGACAGAAGCAGGTATGGTTCACCAGAGATGATTCTTTGGTCTTTGTTCAGTTTTTCTCCTAATGATCTGAAGAATACTCGCATTCAATTTTCAGGTGACATGGAGCTGGGTGGCATGAGAAGACCAGAGAATTCAAAACTGACCTTAAGAATTTGACTTAGCAACTTGAAAATGCAAGATGAAATTGAGTAGGACCAAGTGTAATGTATTATTCTTGGGCAGGAGTAATCAACTGGACACATATGGGAAACAAATATCTAGTTCAATAGTGACACTTCGGAAAAGGATCTTGGGGCTGCGGTGGATCACAATGCGAGTGAAAGACACAAATGGAAAAGACAAAAGTAATTGTTACCCATTCAGGGAATGTAATATGTAAGTCACAAAACACTGCTTTTCTTCTGCTTGTTAATGTCAAGGTAACAGAACAGTAACCTAGTTTGGGACAATGCATTTAAATAAAGGCTTCTGACAGATTCAGAGAAAAGGATGAAGAATGATCACAAAATTGTAAAATATGACCTGCACTGAAAGATTGAAAAAATTATTTAATCATTAAGACACAAGGGCTATGAAGACAGCAGTCAGATATGTGAGAGTATGGCAAATAAGATGGTAATTTGTCCCTTTTTTCCACAGTGGATAGAACAAAGAATAATGAAATTATAGGAGAGAAGACTGCAATTAAAAACTATAAAAACTTGCTTATGTATAAGGATGCATGACCTAATGACTACCTGTAATCCCTTCTAGCTCTGTGATTTTTAAAGTTAGAAGTCAGGTCATGTAGGTCTGATGCTTATGTTCCAAGATTCCAGCTGTCAGTCTGTTTTCAGGGGTTATAATGTGAAAATACTTGAAATGAAAAGGGGAAATATGAGTAAGCCCCAAACATGTTATTGGAGAGTTAACAAAACGTAAAGCAAGAAGACATGTACTGTTTTGTCTAAAAAAAATGCAGTGTAAGAGAATTATGAGTTGTTTTGGCACACAGGTGTGTGAAAATGTGTATGAAAATATATGAAAATTAGCTATTTATCCTGTTTAAGAAAAGATTGATTTTATGGTTACAACTAGGAGGGCAAAAAACCTATATTAAATAGCTCTTCACTAAAAAAATAGATTAAAATTTTGTATGGGCTTCCTGAAATGAAATTTGCCCCATACTTGCAGTATAACTTCATGTTCAATTGATATAATTTGAATAAAGGTTTAAAATGAAGACTCTGCAGACACATTGGATGATATTCTATAAGAAAAAATTGTAATCTACAGCAATTCAGACTTTTCTAAAGGCAAAGACTTTGTTCTGCAGAACTAATTTATAAATAATTTTCAGTTTAGATGATTTAGCAGTATTCAAACAAGAAGGCCTTCACAGAGAAGAAAAATACTCCAACATTTGTGAAACTTATTAAGATATTTCTAGGGGTTGTGAATACCTCTGCTATAATATCAGAAATGCTCATAAGTCAAGAGATAAAACCCCAATATTGGTGAGAATGAAGCTCTAGATAAGTACTTCCAGCTCTAGATGAGTACTTTCATCGCTACTTTTTTACATAACAGTGAGTTGATTGGGTTAAGGAAGGAAAAAAAGCAAAGAAAAAGAGAGTTCATTTTTTATCTCAACTGTCAAAATTTGTGTAGAACCTCTTAAAATGCTCTGTTGCTAACATAAATTTTTTATATGGCCATGATTAGAAAGCTGAGGTTTATGCCTGCACATTTGTCTAGATTTTGAATATTATGAGCTGCTCAGGTTGTACTTGACTCAAGATAGAGCTACAAGTGCTGTGAAGTTGAGGCACCCTGATGACTGAAGTAATTTTTATAGTGTTTTGAAGTTGCTGCATGTTCCAACCCTTCCAAACCACTCAGCTGAGGAAGAGGTTTGACTATTAGAGAAGGCAGATTAATTTTCCATTCACTAACTGTGGCCCAGTGATGCCTGAAATTCAGGCAAGCAAATTGCAAAAAAATCAAATTAAAAGCCAAGATGCCTTAAGAAATGTAGCAGGTTAGAGGTGTTTGTGTTCTAGTAAAAGCTGGCTTTTGATATAATTTTCTTTCGCATGCTTTAGAACAATAAGTGGAATTTTGGCTAATATGTATTAAAATAATAATTCATTAATTTGTCTTGTGAAGGTCCTGGGGTGTTTAAAACATAATATTGAAGGATTAAAGAATCAGTCAAGAGCAAGAGTAGCAAATAATGCAGACTTTGGACCTTGTACTGATTTTGATTGGGATAGAGTTAATTTTCTTCTTCTATTTATATTTTGGATTTGTGATGGAAACAGAGGGGATAACACAGATATTTTTGTTACTGCTGAGTAGCCCTTCAACAGGATTAAGGCCTTTAGAGCCTCTCACCTCACCCCACCAGTGAGGAGGCTGGGGGTGCACAAGAAGTTTTGAGGGGAAACAGCTGGGACAGCTGACCCCAAGTGACCAAAGGGATGTTCCAGACCATATGGTGTCATGGTCAGCATATGAAACTTGGGGAAGAAGGAGGAAGATGGGGGTGATGGGAATGATGGTGTTTGTCATCCTAAGTAGCCATGACATGTGAGGGAGCCCTGTTTTCCTGGAGATGGCCAAGCACCTGCCTGCTGATGGGAAGTGGTGAATGAACTCCTTGTTTTGCTTTGCTTGTGCACAGCTTTTGCTTTACCTGTTCAACTGCGTTTATCTCAACAGACAAGTTTGTTGACTTTAGCTTTTCCAATTCTCTCTGCCATCCTGCTGGTAAGGGAGTCAGCAAGTGGCTGTGTGGGGCTGAGTTGCTGGCTGAAGCTCAACCACCACTAGTCCTGATTCTCTTCTTGCATCTTCTTTAAAATACTGTATTCCACTTGACTGCAGTGAAATTATTCTTTACGTGTACTGGAGTTGAAAAAGACACAATGGTGGTAGACACATGCGTGAATACAGAAATAAAAGATAGGAAAACAGAGATTTCACCTGTCTAGTGCAGGGTGACAATTCCCTCCTGACAAATGTAATTGCTCCAAACACTGATTCTGAGTCTGCAGGACAAGCAGGATGCAAACATGGCTATGCTGCCCTTCAGTAACCCAGCCACATCCATGCTGTAAAATGCTCCAGCCCTGGATACCATTGGATGCCTTTGCAGATTTCATTATTATTTTGTGTGTGGTTTTCTGGATTAAAGGACCTGGAATAGTCTTAGGAGAGTATTCTAGCCTTTGAGATTGAAATTATCAAAACCAATAACATTTGTCTAGAAGAAGAAAAAGAGGGATGTATCTCATCTTATGGTCTTGCTGGCATTCAAGGAAGATAATGAGGCTGATGTGGTGTCTCTACACAGCCCTTCCCAAACCCACTCTGCTCCTCCAAAATGGGAGATTCCCACAACTATCTCCAATGCCAGCTGAAACAGACAGTTGTATCTGCAGGAGCATGCTGTGTGTCTGCACCCACATCTTCTTGTAGGGACAGAAAAGGGAAAGCAGGAGCAGTCCTAAAGCTCTGTGGGAGCATGTCCTACGGTGACGTTAGGATGCTGGTATCCCCATTCGTGTGTGTTATTTATGCTGGATATTATGTTCTGTGCCTTCAAGACTGGCTCTGCAGAGTGAAAGTTTTGTTTTGGGCCTCTTATCAGCCACTCCCCTCGGCCGGCGGGACATACAGACAATACAGTACATAGTGCTGGTTTTGCTTTTTGCCCTGCTTTTCGCTCTGCTCTTGCTTCTGCTCTGCTTCTGCTTGCTCTTGCTTTCTGCTTCTTCTCATTAGTTAATTTAGCTAAACAGTCCAGATTCCTTCCTGGACTGTTTCCCCTTTCCTTTTTGGATCTACCCAAACCTGCTCCGGACTGAGACCTGGGAAACACCGAGAGAGAGTTTGCACCTTGTGGCTGCAGCAGCTGCCCCAGCGCCGGAGGGACTGATAACAGAGCAACCACCCCTAAAAGAGACTTTCTGAATTTGTCATCTTTTTCAGAGCAGTGAAAGAGTGGTGTCACCCGGTATTGTTCACTGTGTGTGCTGGGGGGTGCTGTGCTTGTCAAATAAACAGGTTCTTTCCACCTCTCTCCGAGGAATTCTTCCCAAACCGGTGGGGGGGAGGGGCCGTGTGGGTTTGCTTTCTGGAGGGGCCCCTTTTTGGGGATTCTCCCCCAATTTTACCCTAAACCAGGACAGAGCATCTGTGTATTTTGGGATCTTCCATGAAGAGACATGTCAAGGAAGTCAGCCTTTTCTTCCGACTTGAGGAGTCACTTGGAAAACAGCCCTCATAGAGAAGTTTTGCTAAGCTTAGGGCCAGAAAGTGCAGCATGCTTTGCATTCAGTGGACAGAAAAGGCTCTTGTGCATATTGCCTGCCTTCCTCTCAGTCCTTTTCTCTGGATCTTCCCGGACTGTCCAATTTGACAGTAAATTGTCCAGTTCCCTTGATAAGGAAATCCTTAAGATTCTTTTGTGGCTTCCAGTTTAGGTGCCAATACAAAGACAACACTCATCTGTAGGAGGGCTGTGGGATCCTATTTTCTGCCCACAGCTTCTCCATGCTTTCTATACAAATCTTGTCAAGACCTTGGCTTTAAAAGTACAGAAAAGCTGGAAAAGCTGCCCTAGGTACAGTTAGGGAAAGAAAGATTCTAAGCCTGCACTGAGTGACCATGAATGTCCATGGTGGTGTGTAGCACAGCTAGGACACTCACCAGGATACCCTAAAAAAATAGAAGAACTTCAGGCAGAGCTGTTTGTGTTAGTGAATTTTCAAGACGGGCTTTTACTTAGAAATTTACCACAATGACAGGAAATGTCCTCCAAGTTACACTTTAGGCTTTTGGAAATATTTTTATTTAAATACACATTATCCCTCATAGCTTTTCAATCTTCAGGCATCATTTATCCTGAAGTTTAGCTTCCTCCATATGTTTACCATCAGCTAAAGCACCAGAGCTGATGAGCAGCTTGGAAATGTTTTGTCATGTGGTTTATATAAGGTTTTTTGCTTTTCAGCTAAATGTTTTAACATTTAACTTGAACCCCTTCTGAGAAGAACTGAATATTGAACATTAGTACTGTTCCTTCATACTTACATAATAGCTATTCATTTGTTCAATGAGTGAATTTTTCCATTAAGGATTTTCAAGCCCCACATCACAGTAGTCTGGAGCTGCAATTGCAATTTGATGCAATCTTGGATTGCACATAATTAGTGCAGAATGGTGCATGGTGCCACCATCTTCCATATGATGAAAGCTCTGTCTTAGATGGTGTAGAGCACTTCCATTTGACCTAAACAAAATTGACTCAATTTAGCAAATCAATCTCACTAAAGAGTGTCTTGGGACTAAATAACATGCACACAGTATGATAAAATGTTTGGTAAGTGCAAGGGTAAACAGGGATCTTATTACAGAAAGCTATTAGATAAATTTGCAAATGGATTTGTTTGTTTATCTATGTTTATAAAAAAATTCTGATGCAGTTCTATAGTTGAATGATCTATCATTATACTTCATAATTATATTCATTTGACTTGCATTTTGTTTCTTACTGTTTTAGCATTTTATCAATGAAGTCTAGGAAAGCAAAATCAGAAAAAATTCCAACTTGATTTGTATTAAACATAATTCAGGATAGGGTTAACACTCAATCAATTCTTTTGACCTGTTATAAAGTCAGCAGACAACATTTATAGTCTGTCCTTTTTTATCAAAATCCTTTAGAAGGGCATGGGAGTAAGAGGAGAGTAGAAAAATTACCTGTGTGCTGCAGGACTATTGTAGTTCAGGACATACACAGAAGTTTCAGGGACTATTTTCTGGCATGAGATTTGTAATTAAGAACCAAAGAAAGCTTGTGCCCCATTAGAAATGTTATTAAATGCGTGTCTGTTTGAAAAACAGCAATTGAGAGTGCTTTCCAGAAGCCATCAATCCCCCCTCCAATCTGGAGGAAGGTTAATTTACTTTGGCCAGCACTGCTTGCACCACAGTCATGTAAATTCTCACAGCCTTTACCTTCTCTGTTGATTTGACTACTAGATTTTCAAAATTTTCATTTTTGCTTTTATAATCAGTCCTTGATGTCCCTTCAGGTTTTTCTATGTTATGTGCATTAATAATTCACTACATTTTAGGTGCCCTTTGAATATTTGGATTTGATACTTACTTACATTTAGTACTTATTCTCTTGACACCTCTTGTGACAAACTGTTTTACCTTTTCTGATATTAGCCTGATGTGTTAAAAAACTTAGTCTCCTTTTAATGTGTTTTATCTGAATATATTGGTTATAAAAGGTGATAGATTACTGGTGGCTTGTTTATTCCCTAGAATTGATGCAGGCAGAAGCAGGAGCTCCTTCAGAGGGAATTCTGTCCTGATCCAGAATGCTCTTCCTCTTACTAGCAGGGAGGCTTCTCCTATTTGTTGCAAAGTTTGGTAAAAACAGCATGCATTGAATAGGAGCACAACTCATTTCACAGGGGCAAGAGGTCAGTGCCAACTCCGTTTTTCAAGATGTCCATGTGTTCTGTATCCCAAAGGCTGACAGAGCAGGTAAAATCTTCCATTGCCTATTTCTGAACACTCTCTTGCTTAGCAGGACTGTGTATCACCAGTGATCAAACCAGATTTAACTTGACTCTACCCTGTTTCTAGAACAAACAGATTTTTCTGTCTCCATTCTACACCTTTCTTCATTCACCGCAGCATCAGTTGGCATGTGCTCCACAAGTTCAGCAGCCATCCTGTCCAGTCTCTTAGAGTGCTGCAACCAAGCTCCAAATGCACTCAACTGCATGGCCTTCCTCTAGATGAGAGTTCCCATCAGCTGCTTCTCTGTGGTGTCAAGAGCCCCAACAGCCCTGCTGGGGCATCCAAGAAATCGGCTGTATGCCGTGAATCCATTGAGGCATCCACCCAACAATGCTATATGTCATGTCAGCTGTGAAATACAAAAAACTCATGGTGCACCTTTGAAGTCAGAGTATTAGGGGAAACAATTTAGGATTTAGGGAGAAGTATGAGCAGGGCCACAAAGTTTGACAGCTGTCCAAATTAATGAGTTTAACATGAAGCTCTCCGCCTAAGGTAACAGCTCGCATGCTCTAACAGTGAACAGTCAGACACATAAATATTAATGCATAACTAAATTAATTTAACCAACCAACAACCCAGAATAATGAAACAGAGAGACCAGATTACCCTTAGAAACTGGTAAACTGAAGAAACTCCAAAGACCCTTCTCTAACTAAATATTGCTGTACTGTACCCTCAATTCCTTGAAGCCCTCATACGAATCCATAGTTCTTAGTATCAAAACTTGTACCTAAAGAATGATAGGCTGAAAAGATGAAAAGAAAATCTTGTGGTACCGTGAATTTAAAAAATCTAAATGAAAAATTATGTGCTTGTTATCAGCATTTTTTTTCCTTTTCAGCTGCAGTGTTGGACTAAACACATTACTGTGAAAGTTTCTGTTTCTTTCCTGGACTAATGAAAATAGGAGTCTGTATAAATGCAGAACATCTATCAAAACCCTCCAAAGAGACATCCTGCTTTTTTTCAGTAGGGGCAGATTAGCTTTTGCAGAGTAATTTTCTAATACTTTCCCTAAAACCATACTTTTGAAAGCAATATCACAGTTTATAAAACTTTTAAAATGAGACATCTCATTTTGTGCTTTGATGCTTGCAGTTATTTAATGATGTTTACCAAAGGATGTTTGTAATAAGTGCATTTTGCATTTGAATGGCGCTGTGTGATCTATGTTAAAGCACACAAGTTTGCAGATATGAGGCTATATTTCTGACTAAAGCTGTCTAAGTCCTTGTCCTTTATTGCCAAATCAGGGCTGGGATAACTTCACAAGCTCAGTGAAAAAACTTCTGAGAATCTCAAGTGTTTTGAATCCAGTAAGCACCAGATTACTCATTATTCTGTGGAACATGATGTCAAGCGTTTTTGTTGGGTTGATTAGGCACAAAAAGCGGAAAATCTATCATATCAGCAGGAATGATCTCTTCAAGATCTTCATGTCATAGTTCTTCCATTTTCAGGCATGAATTTAGACTCTTCTTTCCATGTGAGTCCTTTGAACAGGAAACAAGAAGTGCCTTCTAATCTTCTGGGTTGATATGGATTTTAAGTACAAACACTTTTCTGCGTTGAGCATAAGCAGCAAGGTGGTGTTGCAGGCAGTACTTTCTCCTCTCTATTTTTAATGAAGGCTTTTACAGCTAGTCTTCTTTGTATTTCTGATACATCCTGACAAGTTCAGTAAATTAAATCATGAAGCTTTTCTTTGCAGTATTTAGCAAAACAGCCAAGAAAGGAGATGGCAATCATTCTCATTTTTAGTACAGAAGCTCAAAATTGTAAGGCAAGCTCTGCTACCTTTTGCATAATCTGTGGAACAAAAGATAGAAGAACAAATCTAATTCCCACCACAATCTTAGCAGATCCTAAATCCTTCAAGGATACTTGTCCTGGATTTGATTACATCTGGAAAAAATATAATCCAATTTTTTAATTGCCACTGTATAAAATTGTTTGCTGTTAGATTAAACATTATTTGCCATCCCCAGATCATCATGTAAATTGAAAACTCTGCCCACATCACTGCTATATATGGATGTGTTGCTGCTGGCAGATAAATGACTATGGAGATTTTCACAAAGTTTTATCAATCACCATTTGCCTCTGAAAATATGTATTTGAATTATCCTAGGAATACATAGTTGTGGTCATATGTGGGAGGGCAGAAAGAAGAGTAAGGCATTATTTTTCTTCTGAGTCTTTTTCAGTGCAGGCTTACACAGAATTCCCAGGACACATTGCATTTGAGACAGCAAAAAAATATTCTTGCAAACTTGCAAGAAGTCTACTCTATATTCAGATGGAATAGAGTCAGCATAATGAAAACGCAGTGCTGGGCTCCTCCTGAATGTCTGGAAAAGGCACAAGTACTGGCTTTTATTTCTCTGTTGCTTTGCTCTTCAAACAGATTAAAATATCTGTCATGTGTTTTTTTTTTTTTAAATATATATCTGAATGAGCTCTCTTGACATTTCAAGGCTTGGTGCATAGTAGGCTGGTTACTTGGGTCTTAAATTTCCTGTTCAGCTAAATGATACAACTTTCCATGGTCCCTCCTCTCCAGAAACCCTCAAAACAGTCTTTGAACTTATTTTTTACTTAAAGTATATCTTGTACCTCAATATTTGTTATACAAATTCTCCACAAACCACTGGCAATAACTTTCACTGGGCCAGTAGGCACATGAACATTTGTTAGACTGTGGACAAGGGTGGTTTTGAAGAAACAGTAGTAGGTATTTCTTCTTGAAAACAGCTCTTGGCAGCTCTGGTGGATATTATGTCATTCTCTGATACCCAGGGGATCTAACTTTTAGCTCTGACCCCAGAGGAGACCTCAAAGACCTGTCTCAGCAATCAGAAATCTAACAAGGTTACTTTGCACTTGCTGCAAGATGACAAATTCTGTTTTCAGTGGTGTTAGGAAAAATATTCTTGAAACATTTCTGCTTGCCTCCTACACATGACAAGTGTTTCTGAAAAAATGCATCTTGGTGGCTACACCTTAGTAGGTAGTAACAAGTCATCTGACAATCTGTTGCTCAGAGAGAAATGTTCTGTTATCTCTCCCCAGACAAGCTGCCAAGACTTCTCACAAGAAGATTCTTGTTTCCACATCCAAATATTGTTCACTCTTTCTTTAGTCCTTCAAGCAAGTGGCTTCACTGATCCTAGACACGACTGTTAGGAACAGGAAGCCATGACAAGGCTGCAGGTGCCACTTGTAGCTCTTGAAGGAATCTGTGTGGTTGCTGCCTACCTGAGAAGTTTTGTATGTATGCCTGAGAAGTTTATGTATGTATTCAGTTATGTATCCTCACTTATTCCAGCCATGCTGGAGCAGCAACGATCCCACTGAGCACCTTGTGGAGCAAGACCTCCCTGCACATGTGGGGGCAGATTTGCAGCACCTGCATGTCTTCCTTCCCCCTTCAGGGACTAGATTTTCATCATGAGAAATGGATGCCACGTGACAGTCAAAAACCTGCACACAGCCAGGACAGGTGTAATCTGGTTTAGGATCTGGAAGCAGCAGGATAAAATTAAGTGTGGGTTAAGCACCACCTTGGCACTCACCCAAGGTCTGGGGTAGATTCTGCTGAGTTTTGTGTTGCCATGGCTACATGGTTGGTTCAAACACACTCCAGGCTTTCTGTCTGAATGGCAGATTGTCTTTGACTGCATTTAAATGTATTCTGTCACTGGGACCATGAAAACTTTTGCTGACTTGGTTTGTAATCCTAACCTCCCTCTACCCCAAAGCTGCTTTGCCGAAGTAGGTTGTGTATTACTGAATCTAGTTTTAAATAAAAAATAAAATTTAATATGGAAATTTAGGAGCCATAAATTTCAGTGCTAATATTAAAATAGTTTTCATTATTTTAGGGAAATAGAGTACTCAAATAATTGTTCAGTCCATACTTTCGAAATGCATGGCTGAGGCTAAACTTTCCTGCACCGTATTTTCACACCAAAATTTAGCCCTGAATAAACTTTGGATTTAGTTTTGTACTCACAGAGGACACTCCAAAAGTGATTTCATTACTATGTCTTTGTCTTTGATGAGAATGAAATCTAATGAAGCAGGTCATGTTTTCTTCACAAGTGAATTCAGTGGTTCTCAAACTGGGTTATCTCGCATTTTTGTCCTCAGTCAATTTTCCCTGTCCTGCTAAGGAATAAAAGATTTGGGTCAGTTTAATGTAAGACTATATACACAAAACAATGCAAAATAACTGAAGTCAACCTTAACATTTTTAGTGCAAAATAATTTAGAGAGACACTGGAATCTGGGAAACTCTCAGAAAGGAAGACTGACTGAAAACAGATTTATGTACTTTATGGAAGATGGATAACACATTCTGCTTGGCAAGGAAGCCCAGGCTTTTACAAAGCCCAGCAGCCTTCTTTGAATGCTAACAGTGCGTCTCTGTTTGTGGAAACACAGCATTCCTGTTTTGTCTCCTCCATTTTGAGCTGAATGCATGTAACTTTTCCTTATTAGATGTCTTTGTGTTATAAAGGTCAGTGGAGCAGTTATCACTTGCCTTTGCAGGTAAGGGCCAGGGTTACTGATGGCTGTGCTCCAGCATCACTTCTTACCCTCTGCTCAGTAAAAGGACTAGCAGTATCAGCTGAGGATTTCTCCAGTATAAGGGAATCAGGAGTAAGCCCAAGTCTAGAGAAAGAATAAACTCTGAGCCCTGCTTTTCATAATTACTGTCCGGTTTAAAACATTAAATACAAAAAGGCATGCCCTTCTGTTTTGATATAATAATTTATTTGCATTGACTTTCAAAATAAAATAATTCAAAAATGAAATTTCCAACATTCTGAAGCCACAAAAGTGAAGTTGAAATATGTGGGCTTTTTACAATCGCAGTGACTCCAACACTGACAATCCATGCTGATATGGAAGAATGTGTAATGATTGTTACAGATGTGGAGCTGAATTCAGAGCAGTTGATGCTGTAGTGCATGTGACTCTGTAGACCCTGGTATGCCTTGAGCACTGGGAATGTTTGTAGTATTCTCTGAGATCTGTCATAGCGTCAGCTCCACCTCATTTTCACTTTGTTTTGCTTTCCTTTCCATGGCTGTTTCCAGCCACACTGAAAACAGATGAGTGAAGTTAACATCTGGGTACAGAGGAATAGCATCAGGAAATGAAACCCCCACAAGTTTCTTAGGAAGTGGAAGGTAAAGCACTATGGTATATGGCAGGAAATTTTCTCAGCATGTACACAGATAGACAGTAGTTATCCACTTTATCTGACCTTTATTTTCTCCATCTTCAGTGCAATCATACCCAGTTATTTATGTTCTTGGTATTAGAATTTCATGCTGTTATATCTGCACACACAGCATGTGTTATTTAACCATGCAGATATCACATACAAAACACCATTACTACAGCAGAATACACAAGGGTTTCTTCTACTATGTCCACACACACTGTTAAGACTTTCAATTCTTGACCTGCCCAACTACCTTACATGTTTTCCTCTCTTTCAGAAAAATTCACCTCTTTTTTATTCTGTGACAGCAGAGGAAAACAGGAAACTGGATATCAGCTATCAAATCTTTTGGTTTTCCCTCTTCTGAACCGGTTTTATCTTGTACTCCCGATTTCTGTTGTTGGTCAGGAAAAAGCTTTTGCATGGCTTTGCCAAAACCTCAGAAAATAACATTTTTTTGGTTTTCTATTCCTTCCCCCCCCCCCCCCCCCCCATTGCCAAATAAACATTTCTACATAGACATAGACATACAGGCATCAAAGCATAATAGAAAACACTGTAAGTCAAGCATTCACATTTTAGAAAGGAGATAACAAGCAGAAAGGACTAATGTTGCTGCCTTTTTGTCATGCAGCTGGTACCCTACTAACTCTCATATCTTATGGGGACAGATTATTATGGGTTCCAGAAGCAGAGAGAAGGACCAAGTAGAAAATAGAGATAGCACTCAGCCTTTCCTTTCTGCCACACGTAGACATGCTGTGTCCCAGCACTGGGGCATAATTGCTGCTGGAAGTTGCAGTCATTTTCAGTTTCAGCTAGGAACCTTTGGAGCTGAGTTGCCAGGGTGTCCCTTCTCTTCTGATAACAGCCTCATACAAAGAGTTTAAGTGTCATGTGGGGGTCAGCCCCATCTCTCAGGGTGACACTGGGGCACCTGCTACCCTCTTGCCATGCTGCAGGCTGTGAGAATTTTCAGTTCTCGAGTCAAACCTCCATCCTGAAATTGAACAAGTCGCAATTTTTAAGCCCTCCTCTGAGTTCCCAAGTGGATAGCAGCAGGGTATATCCCTGCAGATAGAGCAGAGCTGAAAATCTTCAATACAGTTATGGCACTGGAGTGATAAGGCTAGCATATGTACTTAAAATAGGAAACGTTTCAGAGATGGCTAAAAAGTGGAATGCTGGCCTTTAGGCTGAAGTTTGAAGTTCTTGTTTCGTTCCACTCACCCAGGACTGAAATAGAAACAATTAGAGAGAAAGAGGAAGAGGTAAAGCCCAGCATTCAGGGAAGAGCAGTTTGTAGCTTGCAGCTCAGCTTACAGACATTTGTTCCTTGAAATATGGCAAAAGAAAGGAGCTGAGAGAACTGAAGAAAGAACTAATTTTTATTGGAAAACATTAGTCAGCTTGTGATTAAAAATAAAAGCTTCTATTTGTATAAGATTTACAAGCCACCCTCATCTGGGATATTATGACAGGAGATGCCCAAGAATGCAAAATTTGGAAGCTAGCACACAAAGAGCAAAGACAACCATGACAAGGAGTATTTAAAAATACTCCTTCTGCAAGGACTAGGAAATACCTTCTGAAGATTTTTCTTTAAAGTTTGAAAAGTTCCAATGTCTGATGATTTTTTCTCCCAAAATTTTGTGATTAAGTTCTTGCACATTATTACAAAGAACTTTTTTATTCTTGCTTGAAATGCATATCTCTGTAGCCCAAACCGTGGTATTATGATAGCCTGAGCTTACTGTGTAAACTGATTTCATTTCCTTCATTGCTCTTGCATCATTTCCCATTTTTATGGTGTTATTGTTCTTCATAACTAGTATTCTGTATTCTTCCCTTGCAGAGCACAGAGAGTAGTAGAGGATGCCATAGATTCTTTAGACAGAAGCCACCTGTGAAATTTATGTATTTACATTAATAGAAAACAGTGAAATTGAGTGATGCTTTTGCAGTTTTATGTCCAGAATAAATCATTTATTTGTCCTCTGTCTGTGACAGTCTGCAGTTTAAGCAAATTATTTGCTGACACAAAACGTAACTGAAACTGTAGGTTCAGAAGCTTTGCTGTGTTCTTTTATCTGCTCCCATTTCTTCACGGAGCATTTTGATCTCCCCTGCAGAAATACTTTGAAAATATAAGCCTTTTTTTTCTTTTTTTTTTTTTAAATGTGTTGCATGCCGGGTAATATTATGAGGACCATGCTATAATTGAGCAAAAATGACTTCTCCTTAAAAACAAGAATTTTCAAAGTTTTTCCCACAGCAACTTGATTTCTTTTTCAGCCGTGTGCACAGAGGGGGTTCCTGATGCCTGCTTCAAACTCCTCCTTCCCACAGCTTGGTCTCCTTCCCCCCTTGTATAGTGCTGTTTCCTATATGGGCAGTTTTTAGAAAAAGATGCAAAAAGCACCTTTTAATTTCTGCCTTTCCAGTAACCCAATAATTCATTGCAAAGCCAGTACCAGAATGGTCTGATTAGAGCTGACCTGGCACAGCAGCACCCCACCTTTTGCAGAGTATCCATTGTTTCACTACATGGAATGTTATTTTTGCTCCTGCTGGAGCCAGTCCAGATGTGACAGAGAAACTCTAGCCTTCAGAAAGTGGGAAGTGACATCCCAGCATGACTGCCTTCTGCCTGTTCTTACCTCCTGGAGATGAGAAGTCAATCAGGGCTGCTGCCAGAGAGAGAGGTGCCCCCCTCCCCTCCCTTCTCAGTGCTGATCTAAGGCAGGCAGGAGGAGGTGAAGGTTGGGCCATCATGGGTAGCCCTTCTCTCTCCTTTCACCTGGAACTTTTGGGCTGGGGAAAGAGCAGAGGCAAGTTCTTCTGAGCATCATTGGCAACACCATGGCCAGATTTAACTTCTAGGGGTGAGATTACAGAATTAAAAATTTTGCTCAAATCCAACATGATTCATTCCCCAGAAATAAGTGAAGGAATGACTCAGAAGTTGCCTGCTCAGTAGGAATTAATATCCAATGACCAGTGTACTTGGCTACAGGGTATATAGAAGTGGAATATAGAAGTGTCTAGTCCAGCTACCCAGGCTTGTTTGGAGCGACTTCACCAATCTCCATCCTCCTACCTCTTTCTACTCTGCTACCCTGCCTTCCAGTGTTGCATTATTTCCCCCCAAATGATGGCAGAAAACTCTGGACAGCTGCAAATGCCTCAAATAGCCTTTAGCAACGTGCAAGTGGTAGCTAAAGCTCCAATGTGTGAGGCATAGTCCTTATCTACTGAGATGGCAGTTCAGGGAATAAGTCTTTTTTCAGTACTTCCCCTTCTCCCTCCTTCTTCTACCCCATGCTACAGCCTGTTAGTCCTTTCTGGAAAAATTAGAGAAGTGTCAACAAACAGAGTGTATGCAGGAAGCTTCACTTCTGGTGCTGGAGAGGACAAATGTCTGGCTTGTAGGAAAATAAGTGTGTTTCTATGTCTGCACCCTTTTGACTCAGACTCTTCCCTTTGTCTGCTATCCATTGTAGTTTAACTTCCTTCTGCATCCAGCAGCACTGCAACATTTTTATCTTTCTCTGTAGTATTCCCTGTAAATCAGCTTTTATACTCTAACTTCAAAGTTGGAGGCCTGCTTTGAGTGGGATATGGACCTGATGGCCCCCAGTGGTCCCTTGAATCATAAATGGTTCCCAGGTGTATGATTCTGACTTCACTTTTACATGTTTTCATGGCAAGACACTTTCAGGGATCTGTGCCAGAAAATGAGGTTGTGTCACTGCAATTTTGTTTGGAGGATTGAACGGCTGCATCTCTTTGAAAGGTAAGGTAAACTACAGAATTTGTGCTGTAAACAGAGGTGTCAGACATGTTTATCTGTTCACCTGCATGTTACAACTGGAATATGGTTGCTGAAAGTGAATATGGACAACAGATTTGGAAATTTTACTTAAAATGTGTATTCCAAAAAAGAAGGGCATCATCAAATCCCTCTTCCATGTTAAAGAGAAACAGATTTCAGGGTACAATCTTGAAGACATACATGCGCTGAACTAAAAGTTGCTCAGCTCACAGGCACAAGGTCTGCAGGTTTTTCAGCCAAAAAGAGAGAGACTCTTGGGGCAAAGGAGGTAGAAAAGGAATCTAACCTCCCGGGAATGAGCTCAACAGACATTTCTCTCTTTTCTTTGTTAATGTTTTTATGTGTCCTATAAACATAGGAACTACCATGGAGGACTTCATTTTGTCAAGGGGTTGAGCACCTGGCTCTCTAACAGTGTTTATGTGCAGATTTGTTGAGCCTGGGTCCCATCATGATGACAAATAATCCTCATTGCTCTCTTTGGCTGTCCTTTTCTATCTGCATCCACTGTGTGTCTCATCATTTACTTGGATTAATTCAGATTATGAATACTTTGTGACAGATAGGTGCTGTCTTATTCCATGGTTGTGAGGTACTTGGTACGGTTAGGTGAGCTTTCGTTGGATCACTGCTTTTTAACCTGTGCTTGTGCCATGGACATATGAATCTGGGAATTGCAGCCCTCCTGAAATTTGTCTTCATCCAGCTAGGGAGCAGCTGTGCTACTTAAAGTGACAGGAGAGGAAGCAGGAGAGCATTTTGAATTTTAGGAAGCAGAAGCCTCTGTGGTCAGTGGAAAAAGACTCATCTTCCGTGTCTCTTGGTGAAAATATGGTGACTGTGACTGCTTTTGTAGTATTAACATATCATGAGCACAAGCTGTTCTTGTGGCATTTTTGGCTTGGCTGTCTCATTGGAAAAACAAGGGATGAGAGGGAAGAAAAGGAATATCAAAAGGACTCTGAGTATCTGGTTGTGTGTGTGTGTACATGCATGAGGTGGGAAGAGTGACAGAAATAGTAAGGGAGCAAAAATAAAAAGGGTATGAAAGGTGGGAGGGAAATAAGTGGAGGAAAACAAACCTAAAAGATAGCAGATTGCAGAAAGACAGAAATTATGAAGCTACCAAAAAGGATGCAGGAGAGAAAAACCCCCAAACCACCACAATGGAAAAGTAAAAAAAGAAAATGAGGCATTCTTGGATTACTTCCATCAGTTTTGTCAGAAATTGAATTAAGCTGTTTACCAGCCATTTGTGTTGTCATCTGATTTAAGTGGTAAACATATTACTGAACTACCACATAGAGCTGGTTAAGCTTCTCTGTGAAGTCCTCAGGAGTTAAGGGTGAGGGAGAAACATGAATTTTGTTTTTCTGCTTACATAGTTCTCTAAGGGGCTTGATTATTTTTAGATTTTCGCAGATAAAGTATCTATGACTTCCTTTATGACCAGCTATTGAGGCTATCTGAGAGAGAAGGCAAGGAGAAACTGCATGAACTTTTTTTTTGTAGCTGCTACTCCGTCTCTTCCACTTTCTGTCCCATTTCACCAAAGAGAAAGGTTTTATAACTGTGGACTGATATCTCACAACCCATCTTTTGATGATGGCGTTCCCAAACACAGTATTCAGCACTGATGTCAGAATTATTGGCACAGCACGGGCCAAGCTGTGGCTTTTTAGGGGCTTTGTGCCTGTGTGGAAAGAGCAGGCTGCTGAGGGCTTGTGTGGAGAAAAATTTCCTTACAAATGCTGAGGAGACTGTGCATAGGTATGCCCTAAAGGACATCTCCTCACCCCTCCATGTGAGGTGACCCAGATGTGTGCCTGCCAGGAGTCCTTTGGAGGGTGCCCCTGCCCTGTCTCCCCTGGAGCCAGCCAGGGAGGCACATGAATCCTCCAAGAGCTGTGCCATGCAAACATCCTGCTCTCCTGGTCACACCAGGGACACCTGCCCGAGGATTGAAACACATGCAAGGGCAGCCAGCCCTCCCCTGGAGGAGAACTGAGCAGCTCACAGCTGCGCTGGGAGCACCAGGAGAAGAAACCCTTGGGCTCTGCTTGTTCTGTTCATCAGCTGTACCTGCCATGATCCACTGACAGGGTAGAGCTGCTCAGTTCATAAATTGAATCTGCTTTTAATGAGAGCAGCTGTGCAGCAAGAAGTCAAGCCACAGTCAAGAACATGTACCAGCAGAGAAACCATCACCTGAGGCTGGAAAAGGAGGATGCAGGCATTTCCAGCAATATTTAAGTCTTACCGAGACTGTGGGGAGCTGGATATCCCTGACACTCATTGGTATCCTTGGAGCAGATGGGATGATTGGTTTCACATACAATTTTGTATTTGATTTTTTATTATCCATTCTATTTCCAATTTCAATACTTTGATTTTTCACTTCTTCATCTGTGTAATTTTAGTTAAATAATTTGGCTTTTAGTTTTGACTCAGTGCCTTGGGACCAATCTATTCTTTCTTGTTGTTATTTCTGTCCATGGCATAAGCTCTGGATGACATATGTAGTCTGTCTAAATATCAAAGGTTTTAAAAAAGGGAGCAAATGAGGGAAATGTCAGGAAAAAACATCACAGACTAGCTGTGATTTACATGGAAAAACATTTTTTAATCTAAACTGATTGCCAAGATAATGTTTAATATTGAATTAAATTGCTGCTAAAAAGTGGACACGGTTCTTTGAACAAAGCCACCCACACCTAAAAAAGTGATTTTATCCTGGGGGCAGATGACTGCAGAGCAGCTCTCACAACCTGATTCTTTACCACAGTACTTCCACAGAACAGCAAGTTGACTCATTTCCTCATTCCATGACAGAGCAGGTATTACAAAATCTAATGTGGCTAATACAAATCTAACCCACGTTTCATGTTGACCAAGCAGGTGTTATCTGTTCTGTTTGACTTCTCGCATGCTGCTTGTAAAATGGACATAAAGACACCAGTTCCTATGAGATAAACTCTCATGTGAGAGATAGAAGCTTTCTGTCTCATTCAGGTTAACTCACTAATTAAGCAGGTAGCTGCAAAGCCCAAGCCAAAAGTCTTATAAGAGAATGTCACTGAAAATCAACAATGTTTCTAGCCCTTGAATTATTGCGGGGGGTAAAAAAAAGGTCTATTTTCAGTTAGAGTGAGAAATCACTTAGCATCAATGATTAGGAGTTAGTACTGTCAGGAGCAAGAAATTGTCATTTCACTCTTAGTCACTGAAGAGATAGGCAGGGAAAAGACAGGAGCAATTTTCAAAGAACTTGGGAAGAGGAACACAACTTGCAGAAGTCTCCAAGAAAACACGCTGTACTGTATTTAGCTGGAGTGCTCCCTGTGCCTACTGAAAAGGGTTTTCTTATAGAAATAAGTAGGCCTGTTACTTTATAATCCAGCATGTGCTTTATGAGACATATGGTCAGGGGGCTAGTGAAACTCACAGCAAGGAATAAAATCTAATTAAGACGCAAACAAAGCTGAGTAAGTCATGTGTGTGGCAGAAGCATCCAGTGGAGATGTGCACAAGGATGCAATGTTTGAGAAATGCAACTACTAGGGATGCACTGTGCAGATATGATGGTGCCCACAGGAAAACATAACTTTCTTTTTCACAACAAAATATTTTTGAAGGTTTTCTAGCTCTTCTATGCATTGCTTCATATCACATATTTTACTGCAAAGCAAAACTGAGAAGAAAGAGTAAATTAGGGCCCTGTTAGGAATTTTAGCAGATTATAAAGATGTATTTCATGGTGCTGGTGTGAACATGATGATGAGGAAGTAATGAGGTTACTGGCTAGCCAGCAAAGAAAAGGACTTATACACTGATGAGTAGACCACCAGTCCTATAAATGCCAAGAAAACTTTTAAACTTTTAGTACAACCAAAACTTTATATCAGAAGCTGATATTTGCATGAAATCTCTGAACAGAATTCCCATTGTCAAAGACCAAATTTGAATTTAGTATATGTCCTGTGAAAAGACCATACCACGTGGTGATGCCACAGCCAGGCAGACTGCAAAGCCCATGTTCAAGGGTGAGTATTGGGCTAAACAGGCATATTGAGGCTGAGGAAAACTTAGATCCTCTTAATTAGGAATCTATTGGCTTCTGAAGACATTTGGACAGTCCCAGGGAAACTAAAACTTCAAGGGAGTATCTAGATCAAAATAAATGAAAGACACAGGGATGCTGTGAGAGATCTGACAGATCTTAGGTTTTATTGGAATCTCTCAGATTCTGTTATGTTCTGCTCTTGAAATGTTACATGATGGCAGCACTGAGACTCAGAAATGCCTTTTTCAATAAAAGCAAAACTAAATAACCTTCTTCACCAAGCTGTGGAGCAGCTGGAGCAAGAGAATAATACATCTGAAAGAGACTTGACAAGACCAGCTTTGTCAAGAGGGTCCTGAAAAAAGGAGAAGAATAAGTTTGGATTTAAAGTTTTTAAGTTTGGATGTTGCTGGCTTTCCATTATGGAACAGTTCTGTCTTTCAATCTTAGCTATTTCAATGGTACAAACCCATCACAAAACACTGTAGAGGCTGTTGGACAAATACTATCCAGGAAAGGTAGTCCCTATGACAGAAAAGCTGAAGAGGGTGTATTTTCCTGGTTCTTAAGTGCTTGGGGAAATATAATAACATTATAACTTGGATTATTAACATCATACTGGAATTATTTTACTCTTAGGGTAAGAGGCTCTAGATTGAGGACCATCACCTTTGGCAAATGAAAGGGAAATAAAACTGTTTATGCCCACAGACTGTCCGATCCATAAGGAGACAATGCCATAGGGACACAATTCTGTCACTGGTTGGAAGGCAATCAATGTACATTAATGATGAGGCAGTAAATCCAGATAATTCATGCCTAGGATATTAAAAGGCCTTTGGTGAAATAAACAATAATACTGTTGAGGAATGAACATCCAGTGAACCTTATGAAATGTGTTACGACTACAATAGTCAAGAACAACAAAGAATATTTTTGGAACTCCCAGCCCACCTACCAGAAAAAATCAGATAAGTTTGTTTTTACAAGAGAAAAGTGCTGCCAAAAATTATTTCTCCATTCTCTGGAACATGAGCTGTCCTAGAGAAGCTGAAGCCAGGAAACAGAAGGCGTATGGAAACTGAAAAGCCCATAAGGATGTGTAATTCTTTCACAATGCTCCAGTATGCTGTAGCAGATTCAAAAAAGAACCTCTGCTGTCTTGTTGTCAATGTCCAGAAATCTTGAAGAATAAAAATATTACTTTTCTTAAGACCCAAAAATGAAATTCACTTGGAATCCCGAAGAATAACTTCCCACACCTGTGAAATGAAAGTTCTTTCACACAGAAATGAGCCCATCTTTTTTGCATAAAACTTAATAATACATTAAATGAAAATCATGACCGTAATCATACACTCCCTTTGAGTCTGAAATAAGAAACCAGCAAAGACCATCACATTTAAATTACTGGCATTGTTTTTCTCAAAGCATTATTTCTTCCTGAGGCTCTCACAAAGCCATACAAAAGGAGTGAGAAATAAAAAGAGCCACCAAGGAACAGAGGTTACCCATGCACAGCACTGCTGCTCTGCAGAGAGTCAGAAAATCAAGCCTCTGCTTCCTGGACTTTGTTTCAGCAAAAAAAGTTGGTGTTTACAAACAGGTCAGACAACTCTTAGTGAGCAGAGACCCAGCTGCAGTAAACTAGACAAGACAGAGAGACTGCTGGGCACCAAGTTAGTCATCCAAAGTCCAGATAAAATAATGGCAAAGGAGGGACCTGAGACTGAGGTCAGATGAGTAGGTTATTAACTCAAGACAGCAGTGAAGCTGTAAATAAAAACAACTTCAAAGTTGGGGCAGACTATAAAGAGTTAGTTTTTTTTTTTTTTTAAATTAAAGAAGCCTCCCGACATTGGGAAAAAAGCCAGCAAGCTCCTTTTCCCTTCCAGCAGCTAGAGGGGAGTGGAGTTTCAATTTTAAATACTGGTAACTAATCTGGAGCTAATATAAACCACTAATCTCTTACTTATGCCCCAGGTCTAACATCTTCCTCAGTCCTGCATTTAAAAGTGTCATTCAAAATGTTCAGGATATTGAAGTTTCAACTTTCCTGGGGAAATGAAGAAATAACTGCAGTTTCTGAGGAATATTTCAAGATTATTTTCTACTTAAAAAGCTGTTGCCAGAGCTAAATGAAAAAAACTTAAAACAGGATTTCAAAAAAGTCAAGATGTCCAAAATAACAGATGATAATTGACTGTCTGGTACATCATCACCGTTTCAGTTATCCCAAATAATGGAGAATCTCCACATGCATGTAATTAGGCCACTGAAACAATCTTGGCTCTGCCCCATAGTCCCATGGTGCAACAGCCATATGATTAAGATTGTGATTGTGATTAAAGCTTCTCAGCCTGAAGTCCCAGGGCAGTATAAATTTCTTTTTCATTTTGTGATGTTTTATTTTCAATTCTCTTATGCTAACCTCTCTTACCTTTGCTGCAATGAGTAGAATTTTGAAGAGGTTTGAGATTGCATGGCATTTGCTGCCAAGATTAGCATAGCTAAAAATTCATCTGCATATAACTATTCCCATCAGTGAGGCTATCAAAGAACTTCTCCTGTCAAAAAGGTTTCTGATCCTGTTGCTCTAAATGGGACTGAGGGCAAATGTCCCCTCTTGTGCTCTGGTGGTCAGCACCTTGCTCTGCTTCCAACAACATGATGCTGACAGCAAGTTAAACCCCCAGCTAAGCTGCCCCACAGGGGCACCTAATTGACAGGATGAATTTGCTCATGCTCTTCTGCTGCCAGCTGATCTAAATCTCCCCTTTCTGATAGTGCATTGCTGCTGTTAACTAGCTGAATTTTATCTACACTCTCAGAAACCTGGAGGCCTTGGTAGGGCAAGGTAGGTCCTGTTCTATGAGGGATATAAATCCATAATTTTTTTCTAACTCAGGTAATGGGCCTCGTGTTTTTGTAACAGAATTATTTGAGTTCAGTTTTCCTTTTGAAAGTTCAAGTATAATGGTGAGGTTGACCACACCTTTGTTGCATCTCCTGTTTTTGATCATAGAAAGTCAAGGCAGATCCTTACTGATAGCTGTGTAAAGTGGCAAAGGTCTTTGCTGTTTTTGTGCAGGACAAGTTTTAGCTGGCTTGCTTTTCCAAGTTTCTAAACAATTCATTCTTGCTCCTTCCCATTTCTGAGGCTTGTTAGGTTACGAATTTTCTTTCTCTTTGTCTGCCTTTCCTAACAAGTTCTCTTTGCAGCTAAGTCCTTCCTTTCTGTTGCCATGCACATTTTTTCCCCATTAGGTTGCTAGGTATTATTAGGTTTCTCCTTATTTTACTGCTCATGTGACTTCTGCTCACTGTCGTTCCGCCCCCCCCCTCCGCCATGACTCCACACCTTATATTCATCACCCTCTCTGCTCCCACATACAGAGCTGAAAAAAAATTTAAAAGTGAAGACTGTAAGAGGCTTAAATGAAGATTCTTTGCTATAGCTACTATTAAATGAAAAAAAAAAGCAAAATTCAAACTTTAAGGAATGGGATTTCATATTCCCCATGAAGAATGCCTTTTAATAAACCCCAAATTTAATGCATACAATTTTGGTGAAATGAGGAAGTCTTTGGCTGTAATTATCTAATCTATTGTCACACTCAATAAACTTAGCATAAATGATCACTGAAGTTAAGCTACACTTCACTACGTTTGTTTGAAAACACATCATAGACTCTCTTTGGGATCTAATTTATTAAACTCACTTCAGCAAACAGTGGCATGAAGAAGAAATCAATTTGTTTTTTCCATCAGGAAGAGGAACTAAACAATTGTGTTCCATACCAGGTAATTCAAGTAATACATTGTAGATGTTCTGTCCTAGAGGACAGTGTGGAAATTACCTTCCTAAAAGCTGTGAAATATCTAGGGGGTCCTTGGATTTTCCTCCAACATTTTCTTCCACTGATGGTGCAGCAATTATTGTGGTTCTCCCCTACTGAAATTGCTTCTGTCATACAACTTAAGCCTTGGCTTGGGTTCAAAATGACACAGCCTGGAATGTATGGGTCATTGTCAGAGCCAACAAACTCAAGATAAGAGGTTCACCACAGCCTCTCCTGCACTTAACTTCATCTTCTTTTATGGAAAGTTGCTCGTGTTGCCCTTCTGGAGCTCTCTTACTTCTCTTTATTATCCAAACCTCCTATTCTGCAAGTTTCTTTCTGAATTCTCCTCTTCTGTTACTAGAGCCCAAAGACTAACCCTTGCTTGCCAGACTTTGACTTTTCTCCATTCATGATGAAGACCCAGGCTAAAAGAAGCTCTGAAAGTGGTGTTTGTCCATTTTTCCTCTCTACCTCACCCTCCATGCACATCAGACCTTGCTCTTCACTGCTTCTATAGATGGAAAGAGAATCCCTTGGCCACAGCTGCCATTTATGATTGCTCCCTTCATCTGTGGGAAAATTTAAGAGGACAAATGGTAGATTAAAATAATAAACAGAGGTGATACAATAATGCCATGTTAAAAAAACCCAAAAAGCCATAGTAATCTAATAATCTGTCTAGTTTGGCCTTATGTGATGATGCCAAGACATCATCACCTTTTACCACTCCTCTAAAATGCTTTGCCACAGCATGGCCTTTGCTGGGGTTTTGTTCCAGCCTGAGTGAAGGGTCACACCTACATGTTTTTTATGAAGGTTTTACTTTGTTACTTGCAATAGAATCACTGTCAATGTATCTTGGTATAGGAGGAAAATAAAGCTGACTTCCTGCTCCTCTTTGAATAGAGACCTCTTTTTACCTCTTTTTACCTCTTTTCACATCTTTTCACCTGCCAGAAAGTTTCAGTTCCTCTCACATATCAGCTCTATAGAAAGAAAAAAGTCTGGTTCTAGATAGTCCTTGAACAGGTTTGATATTAAAACACTAGTGTAAATTCTCAATCAGTATCAGACCAAAGTAGTATCTCTGACTGCAGAGCAGATTTGTGGCAGCCAAAATGTATGAAAACCTTAAAAACCAAATTGAATGGGCTTCTTTTGTACCACTAAATCCCATCTCTAGCAAATGCAGTCTATTTTGCCAAATAACCCATTTCATAAACCAATTACACTGTTAGGTTTTGATATGTGAATATTGCTTGCTTTGTGATAATAAAGCAAGTATTTTCTTTTTTATTTTTGGGAGGGGGAGGGAGGAAGTGGGGGTTTGCAGGCTGGGGAGAAACAAAATGTATCTAAAAGAAAGCCACTATTGTGCTGAATATGGAAGAACTATTTCTTTGTCAAAGCAATAGGAATGGAAAATGGGGTAGAAAATTTCTAAATAATCTAAGGCCTCTTTTCTGAATCTTGCTTCAGCTGGAGATGGCTGCCAATAACATAAACTTAAAACTGAGGTAGAAGGATGCCCTATGCTACAAAGTTTGTTTTCTGTACCCTGCACTCTGTGCAATTAATGTGGCCCCAATGTCCAACACTGCCTGAACCCTCTTTCCAGAGCACGTAGGGCTTCCGAGTCCTTTCACTCACATCAACGCCCATACAAGCTTGGTTTAGTAATGTCCATATCAGGAAATGCTGCCAGGTTCCTCCTTCAAGTCTTGTAAAATGCATGTTCCTTGGCAGGCCAGTCGAGGATCAAAGCACAGTAATGTCCTTCCTCATAAAGTTAAAACCTAATAGTGAGAGGAGCCAACAACATTGCACAAGGGTAATGAAGAAAGAGAGTCACAGGTCTCAAAAGTAATACAGCTGTTTCACTGTGATGCCATTTCTGCACCAATAAATGTCAACATTCAGCTGCCTCCCAGTCCAGATGAGGCAAACCAAGCAGTATCTGCAGACTCCACACTGATGAAGTTACAGTATCCTCAGAGCCCAGCTCTGTCCTGAGGGTCTTGCTGGGAGGGGAGAATACATCCTCCCTCTGCAAGTCCTTCCCCACTGTAGAAACAGTGTGACCCAGCTTGTTTCGGAAATTGAAGCAGGCCTAGTATAAGCTTGCCTACTTTTTGAAATGTATGGGTGGCAAAAGCCACCTCCAAGAGAAGTTATCTAAAAGAAACTGTCCTCAGGAAGGTTTAGGAAGTTTTAGATTGGCTTTCCTCTGTGTACCACTAAGCCATTCTGTAATCAAGCGCTTCCTATTAATCCCTGTTGGTAAAGTCCCTCCATTTCAAACCCAGATGTGATAGAAGCCAGATCCCATGGAGCTTCCTTTACAAGGCCAGGTCTTGATGTGTGTGGCTGTGAGATCAGATTGGGGCCTGAAGGATGATGGCAGCTGAAGAAACACCTGCTGAGTTGCAGGGCAGGGGACCCAGAGGGGAACAGCACTGTCACCCAGTAGATCTAAAGTGGCATGACACAGTCCAGACCTTAATTTAAAATATGGGACACTCCTTTAAGCCAAAGGCTTTAAAGATAATGTAGAAACTGGAGCGAGGTCTGTTTTGTGCTAAAATATGTATTTCTAGTTAAACTAGATATTAACTGAAAATACAAACCTGTTTGTGGGACTTGGTGTCTTTGGTTCCTGTTCCTCTGAGTCTCCCATTTTTGGAAAAGGATTTCAAAGAGTGAAACTCACCATACAATCCTGTGATAGTGCAGGAATTTATTACTGTTCCAATAGTTTCTGTTATTTCACTTGGAAGGTAGGAATAATTTACATGTGGTCCCAAGCATGGACATATGTACAAAGGGGATTTTTCTAAGGCTATGTCCCTGTATATGTTTAGACATGAAGAACTCCAAGAAGAGTTGGAAGTGACATTTGCTTTCAAAAAAGAAGTCTTAGGTTATCTAAATTTGGTTAGTAGCACTGTCTAGATGTGGAATGAAGCATGGAAGAAATGGAGGGCTTGAAAAATGAAGGACTTAACTGCATTTGAGAGGAGTTTAAGATGTGACCAAGTAGAATTTCATCTGCCATGCTCTCTGACAGTGTTTGCCTATCAGATGGTAAGCAGCATTCATTCATTGTTTTTCCTTTAGCTACTGTTGCACCAGGCTTATGTACATCTGCTGGACCCAAATGATTACATGAACAGTAGTGTTTTTGAGCAAGTGTCTCAAAAGCATCTTGAAAACAAATACCCACTCAAAACCAGCAACCATATCATCCCTCAAACCTCTTTAAAATCTAAAGACTTGATGACACAATCAAATAATTACTTTACAGTGCTGGTGCATGGAGGTTCAGAAGCATTTTTTTGCTGTCCTGAGCCATCACCAATAAATTCCTATCCAGTCAAATGTTTTTTGTGAGCCAGTGGGAAAATTTCAAGTATCAGGCTGCATTGCATTAAGTCATCATTCACCAAGAGCTTTGTTGGAAACAACTTTTGCTAAAAGAACCGGTGAAGTATGTGCATCATTGCACAAAATGCCCTCCTACTGAACAGAAGAGGACATTGAAACTCCTTCCAAGTGAGAAGGCTGTAAGCCAGAGCACCTGGAATGTAGGCTTATACAGAGTATTTCTAGAGGCTGAAACAGAAGGAAACCACCTTCTAGAAGAGCTTAACACCATGCTGATTTGCTTCCTCTAATGACATTGTTAGTGCATTTCATACCAAAGCAGCAAAAGTGCTGGTCCCACCATTTGATGACATCTGGGATAAATTAAAGCTATTGCACTCATATTAAATAAGGGGCAAATTGCACAATGCAGAGAACCAGCTTCACTCACTAAAGATATTAGTCCAAATTTACAGCTCTCATAAGGAACTGCAGCTCAGCTGGGCTCAACAGTCTCACACCCTTTTACATCAGCAGTTAAACTCAGCCAGTGTTTCTCTGAGATATTTTTGTACTCTGTTCCCAAGCACTTATTCGGCTTCCTGGGCCAATGTCACTCTCTTAAACAAACAAAGTGACAGCAAGTTAGTAATTTAGATGATTTCTGTCCAAAGGAAAATACTTCCAGTTCAAATGATTTTTCATAAAAAGCCTTTTTTCAAAGGAAAAGTCTATGTGGCTTGGCTCTTGTTCCTCTCAGTGGGAATAAACTGCATCTGAATACTGAGAAAATCTTAATTCATGTGAGACAATGGTTCTTGCTTACATTATGTACATAAGGTCACACCCTCAACACTCTAAGGGCATGAAGGCAATACAGCTCTGTAGATAAGATGTCAGAGTTTTGTGCTGAGGATCCCAGATTAGTTTTGCTGTGTTGGCCATCATGCCATGCAATAGCTGGGATGTCAGTCTCCTTATAATTCAGGGTCTCTGGCAGTCTGAGCAGGTTGTGATGATGCCTGAAAAAGTATGGAAATAGAGTGAGAGGGTACAGTGGGTGTGAGTCTGTTTCTGTGCTGCCGTCAGACATCCTCCTGCAGGGGCTTAACCTAATTCTGGCTGCAGACTTGCACAGCTCTGGCCAGCAGTGTTTATAAAAAGGACTGTGATCTACTAAAAAGTTTCTAAATTCAATTATTGCTTTTTATTTCCTGTGCCATTGCAACAATGATTATTTTATTTTGCTTTTGCATGCTATCATTCAGCACAAACTTTCTTTGTACAGGTTTTCTTTAGGGTCCTTTTCTTTTCCCTCCTATCCTCACATTTTGTGTTTCTGTTCTGCTTTTGTAGAATCATTTGTAACTGGTAACTTAAAGCAGATCCTCTTCTTTTTCACCAGGTCTAATATTGAAACTTCATCAGGAAGAAAGAAGGATGAGCTGATATGGTGAGGAAAGGGAAGGATACATTCCTGCTGTGCACAAAAAGTAATGTCTGCCAGCAGTAGTACAAAGTAGCTACAGAAAGGGTAAACATCTCACAAGTTAGCCTCTTGTTCAGTAAAATCTCACTGTTTTCCATAGGATTTCCTTGCTGTCTCCCAGCTGGGGGCTGAGAAGCCCTCTCTCTTCTCTAGTATCCATGGTTCTGCACTCTCCCAGGGTAGTGCCAAGAGGCTGAATATGGGTTAGGGGCTGAGAACACTCTGTGTGTGTATATGAGTGTGGCAAACCCACCCCAAAGCCCAGCTGGAAGCAGTTCTTAACAGCAGCCTCAATATACAAATGTCAGCTATAGTGCCTCCACAACCTCAGGTGTTGGAGATACCAGTTCCAGATGCCCAGCACTGCCTTCAAGATGCTGATGGGAGCCCTGTGTCACCATCAACCTATGGACATAGTAGGCAGAAGCTCTGAGAGCTGGGACAGATACTGGTGAGAGGACTTAGCAGGGCCAAGCCACAGTCCTGCTGCAGGGACCATCCCCATCCCCTGCTGACCTTCTGCTGGAGATTGGGTGTCTGGTCTTGCTGCGTGTCATGGAGGAAAGAGAAAAACAGATGACATTAATTTTCCCTGTAGGACTGGCAGAATGACCAAAAATTTTTCTTCACTGCTCTGTTTGCACAATGTGTCCGCTGAGCAAGGCTCCCAGGAATCCTGCAGGTAGAAATTGATCTCTCCTGCACCATCCTCACCCAGCCCACACAGATGCCAAAAGTCAAAGGACTACTTGTGCTGGGGCTGAGAGTTCACATTCAGGAAGAACCTGTAAATGCTGCCACTTTGACACTTCGACTTTACAACTCACCACAGAACTATGTGAGAACATTAAAGGTTTTTCCATCCACAGTTTTGAAATTCACATTGAAAAATTTTCTATATTAGTGTTCTCATTTCACATACTTTCTGAGAAATGGTGCTCATTTAATCCAAATATGCAATATGGATGCATTTATACTAACATAGAGCTGTTCATTCAAGCCAACTTCATTTTGCACAGATTGCCACAATTGATTTTTTGTGATTTACTAGTGCCCCAAACTCAAAATCAATAGAGCCATTGTGAAAAATCTGCAGATATCCAGAAACTATTTGCCTAGCCCTGACAATTTAACTTTCATCATCACCAGCTATTTCACTACAGAGCATTTTGATGGAAGTGCTCACTTGCTTGCACTGTTTTAAGCTTTGCTGGCATTTCATGTAGTGTGTTTGCTGAGGTGGTTTGAGGTTTATATATGTGCTTCTGGAGGGATAAAATGAGAGTTCATCTCTTCCACACCTATTCACAATTGTTGCTAACATGGTGTGGTATTAAGAAAGGGAAATGAGGGCACACTTGACACCATTTTGCTGCCTTCTCTGTAATGTGACGCCTGAAAAAAATTGACTCTGTAGACTCTAAAGAAAATAATTAATTCATTGATGTGCAATGTTTGTGCATTTTTACTGGTTCCAACTCTAACACCTTTTTTTTTTTCCTCCTAGTTATTGTTATTGTGACTAAAAGGCTTGTTTACTTGATGAATCTCTCATTCAACTTAGGAACAGGGAGATGGGAAGAAAAGACACCTGAGCAGCAAAGGAGTCAGTTAATGATGGGGCAACAGAAGGGATGTGCTATGGTAGCTGCCATCAGGGGTCCTGTGTGGGCAAGCAAACCCCAAAGGAAAAAAAGAAAAAAAACACATATATATATATATATATATATATATATATTTTTTTTTTTTTTTTTTTTTTTTTTTTTTTTCCCTCCTGAAACACTATGGGAACTTTGACTTTTCAGCTCAGCCATGACATACGAGGCTCAGTCTTCAGTCTTTTTGGGAGCAGACTCAGATGTTTGGTGCATCACTGAGATGCTCCTAGGATCCCCATGGGAAAACAGGTGCTGGTGCTCATGCTGAATGCAGATGTGCAGCAACTCATGGGACAATCTGTTGTATTGCACTAAATGGAATACTGCAACAATCTAACCCTGTTTTGCTAGTACAAAGTCCTCAGGTAGTGTGAGACAAAACAAAAACCTACAATTTAAAGGCCTTGACTTAATAAATTTCTTTCACACACCTTCTTCCTTCAGAATAACATGCAAACAATGTACAAAAAGCCACAACAGTTTGGTATTAAAAAGGAGACATCCTTCACGTCCTGCTGTGTGTTACGAGCACGGGATCCCAGGAATGTGCTCTGATCAACACACCTACACAGATCACTTCCAACTTCAGGGTCAGATTTAGCAGCAGAAATGAGAAACAAAACTATCACATAAAGGGAAAGATGAAGTAAGATGCAAACAGTTTATGCACACTAACACTGCATCTATGAGGGTCATATAATTTCTTCTGTTAAAATGACCCAATCAGTAATTTGCAGCCTAAAAATACATCATATAAATATGGAGTTTAATAATAGTATGACAGGCTTCATCCCTATGCACTCTCAAACTCATCTGAGATACCACAAGAGGATTTAAATGGAGGCTTTTACTTTTCTGTAGGCAGTTGTGCATTCAGACCCACTCAATATCTGCTCCACCTATACATCCTCAATCTCCTGGGGTTCAGTCTTCAGTCTTCTCATGGAAATGAACTAAATTTACCTACAGTCTATTTCTGTTTATGCACTGGTTCCTAAGGTTTGCTGAAATGAGTTGCACTGGGGATTAGGCAGTATACAGCAGCAAATAAATTCCTGGAGTCAAAAGGAGTCAAAAACCTTGAATAGATTTTTCCTTCTAGATCTTCCTGACATATGCCAGCTGACTTACCACAAGCTCCTGCCTTACAGTAGTAATCATCCATCTCAGCCATGCAAATGTGGGCTCTATGTAAACATCCATATTTGGGATTTTTATGTGATTGCAGAGGAGGGTGTCTGCATCACAGTGCACCTAATTACTGTCCCCTCTGAAAGACTAAAGGATAGTTGTGGTCTCTGCATTATTCTCTCTTTTAAGGAAGAAAATGAGCTTTAAGCCTCTCCAAAAATCAAATGCATCAGCAACAACAAACCAGTGAGATGATGAGCTGGATGGCCTCTCAGGACAAAGAAACCAATAAAAAGCAAAACTATAGTAGGTCATTTTGAATAGCTCTAGCCTCACTTATTAAAAGCTCAAACCCCTCAGAAATAGATCAACATATTCCTTTCTTCCTTTCTGTTCCTTTTTCCTGGATTGTTTTCCAGATGAGACATTCTTGTTGTCATAGCTTGCTCAGAGGATGTTGGTAATGTAATAGACATCCTAGAGCTAAGCTCTGTATTCTTCTGCTTATAATTCTTTAGAGTAAAAGCTATCATTGTCTGCTCACCAACTAACCGGTGTTTGAAAACTTGGCAGAAAAAAAAAGTGCACAAATAATTGCAGATATTGTCACACAGAATGAAAACTGACCCCAGCAGGAATGGCAGGTTAGCAGGTCCCAAATTATTTATACATTTTAACAACCATACATGCCAGAAACCTAATAAACTGGCAGCTGCTGGAAAATTGCATCTTAGAAATTGAATACAGAAAAGCTGTTTGCAGATAGTAAAAAGGAAAACAGCAGTCCTAGACTATACTAAATCCTGGGAAATAAAAAAGTTTAATGCTATTCCTCTTGGCTATGTGCTCCCTGGATCTTGCTGGTCTTGTGTCAGGATCCATCTCTCTTTTTCTAAGGACTGCAGTCTCTAAGTGATCCAACCTGCTGTTGTCTATCTTCCCTTCCCAACCTTTCCAGCCCTCCACAGAGAAATTCAGCCCCTGAATGTTGTCTGACATGCTTAATGCCTTCCTTCTCAACCCACTTCCCTGGCATACCTGTAATATTCCTGATATTTCATATATTCCATGATGTGACTATCCTTAATCACATTTCCTGACTTGCTTCGTCATGCTCCAACTGGTTTAATTTCTTGCTATTGAGGTTGTGGCTAGAAGAGTTTCTGATAAGGGGGGGAAAAAAGCCCTAAACACTCCAGTGCCTTTGAATCCAGTCCTCTGGATTTCACAAAACTGGCCCACCTATGGATTTTAGTCTCTTTTATAAAATTGCTTTCATCTGAAATACTTTAGCCTTCTTTAAGAAAGGGTCTTACCCTGCGATTGTATAGTACAACCATCCACAATTTCACACTTCACTCCAGTGAACAGCAATGGCTTTTTCTCTGTCCATACACTGATCTGAAGAGATGTATTTTATAAACAGTGAGTACTTTGGCACATTTAAATAAGCTTTTGGGAGTACTTAGAAAGAAGTAAGCTGATTTATATGGAAAAGAAAAAGATGAGGCCAGTGGTGCAGGCTGAATCCTTAAGCTGTGTAGGCTTATTTTATTTAGCTAAACCACAAAATGTCTAGAATATTTAAATACCTATTGTAAAGAATGAGCACAGCATAACATTAGCTAAGAAGTCAGAATAATAAAAACTGCTACCAGTAGAGAGGATGCCATTCAAGAGAAATTTTCAAGCAACAAGGCAGATGGACAAATGTATAAATGCCCAATTCTGTCAAGTTGCTTGAACCAAGGAGAACTAATTCTGAAATAATTACACAAGATTTATATATAGGAAAACCAGAAAAGGGAAGCTAAAAGGAGAAGGCTAGAACTGAAGCAGAAAATGGCTTTACAATCCATACAGATTGTGTGTTTCACTGCTGGATTCAGACAGATGAAAACATCAAGTCAGCCTGAGGACACCCAGATTATCTTGACAGAGCTAAGCTGTGTGCCTGGCCAGGAGCTGATAGAGAAATGATAACAGCCAGTGGGTAGGTACTGATTGAAAGAAAAGCAGTAACAGTTTGTTTGGAGGGCAGATGAGGTGCAGAAATGATATTTGACATCGGTTCAGTGTTTTGACCTCACTTGTCTTCGTTTTTTTTAGCATCTCCTGTGCTGGCTGCATCACGTCATGCTTGCAGAAGGAAATTCAATAAGCACTACCGGTATTAGTGGATATTTGTACCTCCTTTATGAGAAAACAGACTCTAGTTTAATGGCAGCCCATGCTTTATGATAAAGGTATGAAAAAGGGCATCAGCCATTCTGAGTTACTTACTAGCCTAACTAACATTATGCAGACTTTTCTGTGGTGTTTTGCCCAGTTTTTTTTCAAATGCCTCTTTGAGCATTTAAATGAGCTTCCAGTATTTCTACAGAAATTTCTACTTCCACAGACTAATTACATGAAAATATTTATTAATATCTTGTGTTTTCAGCTCCTTTCTTAAAAATTTTTAAAAAACCCAAGCAAACAAGGATGACTTCATTATAAACAAGGCTCACTTCAAATACAGATCACATAAGCCTGGACAATTTTCTTGTTTACTCAGTGAGACTGATCTTTCACATGCAGACATATTGGCATTAAATTTGATTTACCACATTTGAAAATAATTCAGTAGTGGATTTACAGGAGTTGGTATTGGGATGTGTCTTTTTTTTGTTGCTCCACTCTGACACAAATGTGATTTCCTGCTATGTTTAACCAGATTAGGTGATCTTTGTTCAGTTTCTCTCCTTCCATTCCTGCTGTGCAATTTAGAAGTTATAATTTGAAAGAAAAAGAGGTGACAATGGTAGTGTATTTGTGCCTGTTTTCCATAAGCAGTAAGAGGGAGAAGACAAACACAGTGATAATAAGCTCATAAGGGTGGCATCACCATGGTAAATTGTCAGAGTAACTCCTCAGTAGGGCACAGAACTAAATTTAGAAGACTACACTGCTGGTGAGTCATTGATCACGGCACAAGAAGCATGGTTTTCTGTTGTGAATACATCTACTGCATTTTGCATGCATGGCACTGCAGGTTGGCAGGAATTGAATTATACAGTTGTGCAAGTTATGTCTTAAATTGTCACAGGTGAGATGGAGAAAACAGCAATGCATGGTGGATCTGGATATTGGGGTTTATTTATGAACCCCTGAGATTTAAGCTTTTGCTCTGCCTTATTTCCCTACACACTCATCCTCTCCCTCCCCACCAGCACCGTGTTCCCCAGGTCTCAGTGTCCCTCTGCACAGAGAGGGAGCTGCTGGCCAGGGAAGAACAGGCAGAAAGCACAGTCAGATGATGTTGTGCCACTGCTCACAGGTACCAGTCTCAGATGTGAGAGGTCTCTGGTCCAGCGTGTCTGCTCATCCCCCAGCTCTTGTCAGCAGGCAGTGATCTGATCTCCAGGGTCTTCTGCAACTTCCAGGATCTTTTCTCCAGTCGTGATCTTCACCGCCTTCTTTTGCAGCCCCCAGATTTCCCCATCTAACTAGTCAAAGTGCAGAAGGAAACGCACGATCAGCTCCTAATTGGTGGTTCTGTCTTACATCTTGTTATTAATTGGAGGAATCAGGACATGCCACAGTTATTTAGTCCCAGTGTTATCAAAATTTAGTCAGTCCATGCCATTTGCAGCTAGCAGGCTGCATACTCACAGCTCGTGCTTGCTTATGAGTTCAAAAGTTCACTTTGAGATGATCACCCACTCACCCACAGACATACAATTATCTTCTGCCTGTCAGTGTTCAGTCTAAATTATCCTCACCTACAATAGTTGTTAGAAAAAAAAAAAAAAAAGCAGCTAAATCTTGATGGAAAAATAATTGGAAAATAAAGCATCCCTGGTGCATCTATGGCAGTGACATCTATTAGGATTGCTGCCTTAGTGGGATACCAGGTACAAAGGCATTCACTAAAGTTAGCTTGTTATGGTTGCAGTGTAATGATTCTGAACCAGAAAACAGGCTTTTTTTTTTTTCTCTTACTACACTATACACTGTCCTGAAACAAATTTCAAATTTTTGTGGTTAGGTTTATATAAAATCAATAGTAACTTCAGGAAACGTTTAGAAGTTGTTCTTTCTTCTGAAATTCATCAAATTAGAACACAGGTTAGGCTTTTCTAACAGATTTCCAGGAACCATGGCTATCTTATATGACTTTTGGAAAAGAACCTGTGTAGTTCGTTGGCTCCCTGGAAAAGCCAGAAGAACTGAGCTCATGCCCAAGAGGGGAAGAACTGGGAAGGGCTATGCTTTTTATACTAATTTTTTTTTTTTTCTGATACCCTTCCTTTGGGAGACCCAGAGGAAATAGAAAGAAAGAGCCAATGTTATTTCTGGAAATGCAGAGAGTGTGCACAGTGGCAGGGTAGATATCAGTAGGGAGACCACTGCTTAAGGTACACATCAAATGCATGGAGAAAGTTTACATATATCTCATACACAGCCAGTAAAGTTTTCAAAAGTGGCCAGTATATCTATTCCATTATATTTCAGCTTTGAGTGTTAAAAATACTATGAAAATAAAAGTTGTTTTACAACAGATATTTTTTCAAAAACTTCTGCGTATAGTCACTATTTCAGTACTGGCTATGTAAAATGATAGAATGAGATTAAAAAAACTAAATTATGCTCTTAGCTCTGCAAACATAAATCTGGAATAGCTCTGCAGAGGTTTGAGAAATTGTTTCTGATTTACTTTAGTATAGCTGTGAGACAAATTGGCCTAAGGAGTATAGCTGTCTAATATTTTCTTCAGTATACTGCTTTATTGCTTTGCACACAAGAGAAGTAGACAACCTTCTGTTACAGGGTGATTCAGTAGTTCCCCAAGACACTGTGATACCACTATAACCACACAGCCAGCCAGATGCATCAAGCTGACAGCTAAACAGACTCTTCTTTCAATTCCTTGGTGTCAGTTGCCACCCAGTGATTTACATCTGGAAATGAACATAAAGAAAAAAGCTTGGTGGCAGCCCACCATTTGGATGATGTCTTCATTGATCTAAAACCACCACGTGGTGAAGCAGAAATTTAAAATTTGTCAGGAGAGTAGTCTTTGTGTCCAAAATGTCTGTTATTCTAACAGAACTGACTTTAATTCATTATCACCTTGAAAAAGGAAGAAAATAAATACAGTTAGAGATTGCCAGCCACATCACAGATGCCAGGGAGCCATGCAGATAAACATTTTAAAACCAAAAGGTCTAAACACAGTGGAGGTCTAGTAGAATGACTGTTTGCTGCAGAGTCTTGCAGCAAGGACCTTGAGAATTGAAACCATGATTCTGAGCAAAGGAGATAACACCCTCTCTCTTAGTACTGCTGAGATTTGTGTTGTCTACAGACTAGCATGGGGAGAGGAAGGATCAGGAAGAAAGCAAGACTTTGAGATTCCTTTGCCATGTTGTTGTAAAGACTTACAGGGCTCAAATCCTGTAAGAAAAGAATTTGGCTTAGAAAAGTTTGATAATAAAGACTGTAGGGGTGGTAAGAGCTTCAGCTTCATCAGAAGGGATGAAAGTTGCCCCAGGAAGCTGGGGTAGGAGAGAGTGGTGTAGTTGCTGAGGGAAGAGTCTAGGTGAAGCAAGGGTGTGTGGAAGGGTAAGGAAAACAAAGCTGAGACACAAGCTGGACAGATCTTGCACTGATTTCCAATGATAAAAAGGATCTTTTAGCAAGGTGTTTGTTTTCAAGTTCTGGCCTCTGCTTGTATAACCTAAATTCAATTCCCCTCTGACTTTTGAGACGTCACTGCAACTAAACTTGTTTCCATAGAGTTCTACTTCCATATGCTGTGTATAGCTTATTACTGAGGTTTATAACATTTCATTTGTAAAATTACAGGTTGATTAGCATTGCTATCAGCATTGCTAATGCAGGAGTGAAAATCAAAACAGCCTCACTGGTATATGAGACTCGACTTGTTTGGCCTATGGGTCTCACTCAGGAAAACTCAGTGAAACTAAAAAAAATGCAAAGCTAGAAAAAAAATGGACAAGGTCTGTGCATCCTCTTTCACAAAGTCTTGTTTGATGCCTGGAATTTACCATCACTTCAGAACACATAGTTGGGAAATGCTGCTCGCTGTGTGCTCCCAAAAGCCTGACGTAAAACCTTCTCTCTACGCGCAATTTAGCATATATGGAAATTTTCACTCAAAAGGAGTAAAAGGGTTGATCTGGGAAGGCATGCAGCCATGTACAGAAGCAGGTCAAGATTTTTACTGCCTATAAATCTTATGTTTGAAAAAAAGGAAGCACTCAATCCCTGTGTAATTGTAAGTTCATGTGAAAAAACCCAAAGGTTCAAAGGAGAAGGAAGAATTACTTGCCCCAAAACCATGGAATTTTGCTGCTTTGGCAACATTCCTGGATGAATGAGTCAAAGTTTGTAGGGAGAGAAAATGTTTTTTGTAGGGAGAGAAAATGTTTTTATTTTAGAAGTGGGAAACCAGACAGGCTTTCAGACGTGTAATCCCTTATTTATATATGACATGGAAACAGAAAACTTTAAACACAGGCTGAGAACAACTACCCTGCACAAAACTATAAACTTTTATAGAATTATGTGATAAAGTATTTGTAGCCAATGTGAAGGAGAAAAGTTGTTAATTTATTACTTGTCAAAAATGGTGGTATGTGAGAAATGGAATGTGAGAAAAATAGATTGGGTTTCTACAAAAGCCATGATTTCTAATATTTAGTAATTTTAGTTCCTAAGACCATCTTTCGGAGGCACTTTGTAAACAGGAGAGATGTCTCCCTTGGTGTTGAGAGCAGGGAAGTTGGTACCCAAGGATCCATATGGTGAGAAATGTTTTCTTTTTGGTTAACTGGGTATTTTGGTCCTTTGTCTGTTGTCTGTGTGTGTTCTTTTTGGTGTGGAGTGGCACCTTAACTTCAGCTACATGGTTCACATGTGGGCATCTGCAAATACAGGAGCTGGAGATATTCATGGTACTATTACAGGAGCATGAATTCTATGATGTGATGGTATAGTGGCAGGTTCCATGCTGGTTTATCCATGCTGGTTGTAAGGAGAAGCATGTCCTGATGATGATTTTAGGCAGGTGGGACCGATGTCTGAAGATTTTTTCCTATAAAAATTCATAAACAACATTATCCATTTCTAGCAGGCCTACCTTCCTCATACCCTTCTGTTGCAAGGGCTGGACCAGTATTTCCCACATCACTTTTCTTTCTTTTCCTCTAAAGAATCAGAGAGGAACCAACATGAGTACAGCCATGCCCAGTTGTATTTTAGATAAGTCACTGAAAAAGACACCACTGCCTTGAAGCTCTGCTTCTCTAAGTTGCTTGTACCACAATTGCTCTGTTCCAGGCAGGTGAGCTGTTGAGATAGGGAGCAGAAACCATATTTCATGCTCATGTTTTCAAAATGGCACTGAATTACAATTCTGCTGAAAAACCCAACATTGCATTATTCTAACAAATAAAATACAATTTCCCTCCCCCCTCCCCCCCCCAAGGAATTAGCTAAGCAAAAATAAGATGATACTGCACAAGGAAACATTCAAGAAGCATACAGCTGAGTACTGCTTAAAATTCAGGGTCATGTTCTGCCCTCAGGTATACCAGATCACAAAGCTTGTGGACAACATCATACAAATATATATATATTTATCTCAGACCATAAATTTGGACATACTTATTTTTCCTGCAGCCTGACTGTCTTCCCCTTGAAGTCCTATGTAAATTCCAGATCTGCCCTGTTGCTCTTTGCCAGTACAGAAGTGCATGAAATTGGGAAGAGAATTTATTTAGTTGAATTTTTTTTCTTTTCAGGAAAATCATTCAGAGGTCTAAGGTGAGTCAACCACTGGGTCAGTTTTGCATACCTGTTTGGAAGCATGAAACAGAAGAAATAATGATTGGAGGGGTCCCTTGTCTAACAGCCAGGGGCTATAACTAACTTGTAAGGATATTAGGTAAATTTTCAAAGAGCTTAGGCAAATTACGGGTCAACTCCCATTTTTATAACTGACCTCTGAGTCTGAATGTCAGTAGTATGGAACAATTTCAGTGTTTCTCCTTGTATCTGAGTGTACATTTGGAACTAACCTAAAGCTACAAAAGGTAGTACCTGGAGCAGCACCATAGACTGCCTATGTTACCTTCTTTCAAATCCCTTTCCCAACTTGTACTTGACAAAGAATGATGTTGTTGAATCAGCACGGTAAAAGAGTTGCATGAAAGTCAGAAGAAAAATGGAGGATTCTTTTCCGGAAGTCCTGGACATTCATAAACATCAGGAATAGACAGAGCATATGTGGGAATCAATTCAGCAGAAGTTTCATTTTCATCTGCTTGTAGGTGTTTTTGGACCGTAGGAGGAATATGTAATAATGGTTTTATAATCACAAGAAATTTGGCTGTAGGATGATGTACTGATCGAGCAATTTGTTTCTGCTTTTACTCATAGTGTAAGCAATATGTTTGCATGAACAGTGAAAATCGAAAGCTTATTTTTCCCATTTTTAGTCAAGGAGAACTAAATGTATACAATGTGCAATGTCAAAAATAGCTTCACAGTGTGCATGGTGCTTAAAATAGTTACTATTCCTGTCTCACTTGCACAATTTCGTTAGCACATTTATGTACAGGGCTTAATTGACAGAAGAGTAACAGTTCTTATAGAAACCATTTTGATAGAACATTTAATTTTTTATTGGAAAAGAGATAGTATTGGAAAGATTAATGTATACTGAAAAATGACATGTGATGCAATGATTGTTCTTTAGCCATTTTAAATTCAAGATACACTTGCTAAAATACAAAACAAACCCTCCAAAACCTAAACTGAGTTTTATAGAACTCAGAAAGAATGAATTATTATAGTTTGTCCTTCTCCTCCAATGAGAAATCAAAGCAGAGACAACTGATCTTGAGGAATTTTATTAAATTAAAAAAAAAAAAAAGTGTGATTTTTGTATGTAATAAATGATAAGACTGCTAAAGATACACAATGCAAGTAGACTTCTGCCAGCTGTAACTAAGGAAAATGCATCCTAATCTTGTAGGGGTTGTGTTCAATGTTGGAACAAAAAGCCCTGCCAAAATGCTTAGTTAGTTTGTGGGACCAGCTCTGGAAAATTTTGAATGAACTGTCATTAGCCAGTTAATGCCTGACTTCCAATTTTTTGCCCATCAATGTAAAAGACTGAACACTGATGAAATTACCAGTGGTTTGACAAAATGTCAGATGCACAGAGAGATGGTGTTTTGATACTCAGAATGATATGTTATTATGGGCTGTGCTATTTGAAAAACTAAACAAAACCCTGTCTTACATTTCCTCAAGGGCTAGAACTCCAGGGGCTGACAAATTCCATTCAAAGTTCTTTTTCTTGCTTGTCAGCCTGGACGTTTGTAAGGAAACTCAGAAAGCACAGAGCATGATGTGGATTCTTGGAGGTTGAGTGGAAGTGAGGACTGACTTGGTTAGCAGAGAGGCTGTTCCCAGAGTGTCAGTCTGCAGGAAAGAGTAAGTAGATACAGTGTGTGTCAGATTGTTTTCTAGAGATACAGGTTTGCAACCGACAAGGGATGGGAAATCAAACTAAACACTCTCTGAATGCCCTGAATCAATTACTTTTCACATATATTGTCATCTCTTTGAGTTCTGGTCCAGAAAGGGTTAGTCTGGAACATCATCCTTTCAGTGGGAATTTCATGCTCCTTCCAACATGAGTGAGTCACCATTGCCTGGCTAACAGGCAATGACATTTGTTGACAAGAATGTTACACAGTGCATGTAGAATGAGAGGCGTTGCAAATGAAATTATGTCAAGCAGAGATCTCACCAGAATCACAGAGTTTTAGAAGGTAGGTGAGCCTACAAGGGTCCTCTGCTGCTGAAAGAGGGGTACAGGCAAACACAGAACTTGTTTTACTCATCTGACTTAATATGTGGGTCACCTTCTGAAGATGCCTCTACTGACTCCATAAAGAGACTCCTAAATTAGGTCCCAGAACTGCCTAAATGTCTGCGTGATCAGTTGAACCATCTCTATGACTTCAGGTTAACTCTGCATCTGTTTCTAGTACAGAGTTTTTGTTTAACCTCATACATATGATGATAACCTTCTAAGTAAAACTTCAGAAGTGTTTTTTGAGGATTCACCTTCTCTTTGCATCCTCTCCTCAGTTCAGAAAATTTGGAGATAGCTTTCTTTAGGCTTTTTTTTTAACTTAGGGAAATGGTACTAGCTTTTGATAAAATTGAAATATCTCTGTCAACCTCTATAAATCACAGTAAGTTTCTTAATAAAGAGATTGGTTTTGTTGTTATGGCAGCTGGGCACAGGCTGAGAATAATTCAGAGGCATTTCGGAGATTTCTGACTAACTGCATGAAGTGACACTGTTTTTCTCCTGGTCTTCTCATCTTCTTCTGGTGTTTGGAAATTATTTTCTATTTTCATAACTCACTGGACATTAATTTTATTGCACTTCTGCTAAAGCCAATCCAGGAACATGGTGGTTCTACAGAAAAATGTAAATGACACAGTCCACCCACAAGCATTTCAAAGTATCTCCTTCTTTACCTCATGACTTGTTGTCTAGTAAAAATTGTAATATTTATTTATGACAAATTGAATAAGGCTCAACTACAAAAGAAAGGTTAATACAAAGCACACGATGATGCCTCATTTTAATAAGAGTCCCATCCTTAACTTAAATTGTTGAAATTCTGATCAAAATTTACTCATTTTCTTGCTTCAATTGGGAATTGTAACTATATTTATATTTTTTCCACAGGCAAAATGCTCAAATGTAGTAATAATTTGGGGTATGGGCTTTTTATATCTTGTAGGTTCCTCTACACTATGAAAAGATTTCAGCTTCTAAAACTTATGACTGCACACATTTTTTTTCCAAAAAGTGTGGTATGATTATATAGTCATAGTATTTAATGTTCTTTTGTTCCTGCCTCAGCTAGAGTAATTATTTTTAATATGAAGTGATATGCTGACAATATTACTTAACATAGTAATTCAGCTTTCTTTAGGCCTGAAAGAATATGATCCTTTGTTTGTTATAAACAATTGCATTTCAAATTCATAATATTCAGTTTCAAGTAAGAGTAATTTACAGAATGGTATAATGTGGAAGCATGAGTAATCACGCCTATCTTTCATGTGAACACTTGAAGTGACACTGATTGCAGAGGCATTCTGCATCCCATCTTCCCTAAATAAAATGAAACAGGCTTCATTTCACTGTGATTCATAGGGGTTCTGGGACTTGGATGCCTGTCTCAAACTCACACACCTTGCCAAGGTTGTCATCATGGTGCTTAATAGGGGAATTCAATACTTTGGTGAACTAAAATTCAGTTACATGCTTGTCTCTTTCTATTGACAGTAAGTAAAGCATTGAACAGCTGCATTCCTACGTGGGAATCTCAGCTGACCACCTGAATTTGGATTGACTTAAACATGCAGAAAATGAATCTTTAAGGTATTTTGCAACTGTACAGAGTAAAACTTCTAACCTAAATGCTGCTCTGAGGATGTATTTCTAGTAAAAAAGCTGAAGGCTTATCAGAGGAAATATTAACAGTATGGGAAGTATGCAAAACTGCTTCAAAAAAACCTTATACTAAAATGGAGACTGCTTGCCATCCACTTCTGAGTTTGTAGATCAAAAAATGAGAGGACACTTTTTAAGTGCAATCTGTGTTCCATAGCTTAATTCAGGAACTATCCCTGTTTAAAGCCATTAATGGATTGGACTCTATTATAGAATAATAGAATAGTAAAGGCCTTCTAGGCCTTTTTTTCTTGAAGCTGCAAGAAAGTTGGATCCTCATACAGCCTAGATGGCAGTCTAGATTCATAAGATGTTTTTGACAGAGGATTTTTAGCAGGGATGACAAAGATGGGAATTTCCCTAATTTTCTGTTTGATTAAGATTTTCCGTATCAAATTAACTGCCATTGCTCTCAACTCTTTTGACTTCCTTTCCTTGTCCTTTTCCAGAAAATTATTTTCTAGATCCCTTCAAAGAAGGGGGGCACAACGTAGGCAGCACTGTACACAACAAATCTCACCAACTTCCTTCTTTAAATATATTCATTTTGTGGTATCCTTTATGCGACAGAGCAGCTCCCAATACTGGGGACAGGCAGGGATTTAGTGCTGAAGTTTCTCCTTGGCCCTTTAATTACAAAAGCACTCCATGAGTTCAACCCCAGAGTGTGAGTTCCTCTGTAGGTACATCACTGCTTTCAGTAAAGTCAATAGGACACTTGCATGCAGCAAGGCTTACAGCCATCATTCTGATATCTTGTAAGTCAGCATAAATTAGATTGAATTCTGGTTTGCTATTGCCTGGTGATCATTACCAGGGTAACAAGGAAAGGGAAAAAGAAAAAAAAAATCCCCGAAAGAAGAATTGTTAGAAATCTGTCCTCTGTAATGCTATTCAAAGGGTTCAGTTATTTGAGAATAGTTGCCTGGATAAAAATAGATTCCTCATTGATAGTCAGGTCATTGAGACTCTGTAAAAGGAGACGCTATTGAAAAAATTCCTGCAAACTGGCTTTGTTTGGCATCTGACTGAATTGTGGGAGCCCTGAAGCTACCAGCAGCTTCCTGCCTGCCACTCCTGGAAATCCTTTAGATAGTACAAGCATTAAACACTACCCAGTGGGAAACTGCAGAGTAATGTTTTACACTGATTACATGCTAACAGCAGGGAGAAGCTTGATGTGGACTTTCAGAAGTCAAATAGATGAGCTGAATACCCTTTTCTTATAACAAATAACCCATCAAATCTAGGACACTACACTACCATCTCAGATAAAGAGGGCTTAAAATTACATTCACACTCCCCTTAAGCCAATGACAGTGATGTGGCTCTGAAAAGCATGAAATTATTGTTTCCTGATTCTCTAGTAAGTCAAACTATATCCATTAAAGTTTACTGAAAAAAAAAGAGCAATGTGATTTGTATTTAAAATTTCATATGTTTTCCAGGCAGTACAACTGATTGGATTTTTTTTCTTCTTGTTGAATGAAGTAATTGTCATACATATATTTTAGAATATATTTTTAAAAATTATTTTAAAAAAACCCCAAACCCATGGAAACCAAATAAACACAGGTGAATTTAACACATTTGACAGGGGAAAAAAGTGAATTGAATTCTGATTGAAAGGTGTGCTTTGGTGACTGACTAAATCTCCCTATAGCTGTGGGTATTGTCACAAGAGGTGATGTTCTGGCTCCATGGGGAATAGAAAGATTCACAGAGTATTTGTAATGCTATGTTATATTTATAAGAAGGAAAAGTTCAAGATTTGGTAAATAACAATACTTAGTATTTTTAAGAATCAAAGTGCATAAACTTTATATTGAGGCTAGTGACTTTATATGTGGGTTTCATTTTTGCTGATATCATTCATTACCTTATATTGCCTTTAGTAGCAGTAATGGTATCTCAGCTGCATTTCTGTGTGGAAATCTTCTAGCTGGCCTTTTTGTGAGTTTGGCAGGTTTTGGGGATTTTTTTCCAAGTTTCTGGTGTTCTTTTCATTGGTGCTCTTTTATAGCTTTCTCTCTGCTTTGGACACTGCATGCCTTTCCATTGCTTTTCCATTTAATAGTTCTAGCTCCAATTCCTCTGCCAAGTCTGTTAGAAGGAAAGGGGCTGAGTTTAATTTTCCTGATGAAGGAATCATCTTGAGCCCTGGAAAAACCTTCCAAAACTCAGCTATGGGGGAGACTGCAGTGCTCCCACTGACACAGGAGCTACTTTTGATGGATGTTTCAGGACAGGCTGCCCTTAGGAGCCATTCTTACACACAAGCATCAAGTACAAGAGATTGAGAAAATATTTGAAAAGAAAGAATAAGCTATTGAAAACCACTACAATAATGCCTCATAAGATCTGATGAGTACTCTCTTCAGTCCTCATTTAGTGCTGAGTTGCTAACAAAATTATGTGTTAAGTCAGCTGCTCCCCTCCTCCACTTCATATCACTATGGGCTGCTGAAACACAGTAATTCAGCAGCTCCATCATCTGGTTGTATAAAGCTTCGGTGAAGCTACTTAAAGTGGGTCCACTTCTGATGCCAAGAGCAGAGGGTATCAGCTGAACCAGCTCAGGCATTTTCAAACACCTCTGAGAATGGCTGTTCCACATTGTTCATGGATTCCAGGCTCCAGAGGAACTTGGAAAAACTTGAGGAGAGTGTCCATGAGAACCTCATGATGTTCAACCAGCCCAAGTGCAAGGTGCTGCACTTGAGTTGGGGCTTCCCCAGATAGGAGTAGAGATGAGAAATCATTAAGACTAGTCCTGCCGAGAAGGAATCCCCATGGATGAAAAGCAGGAAACAGGAGAGAGGGGGGCTCAATGGGGCTGGCCAGGAGAGAACTGGAGGCAGAAGGAGTGGGGGCCGGAGTGCCAAAGACCTGGGAGCAGGTAGGAAAGGGGGTGAGGGAGCTGGGTGGCACTGTGTCCTGTGGTATTTTCAGGGTCCCCTGGACAAAGGGAGGAAATGATTGAATCTGTCTCCATGTTCTTAGAAAGCTAATTTATTATTATATTATATTATATTATATTATATTATATTATATTATATTATATTATATTATATTTATTATATTATGCTATGCTAAAACTATACTAAAGAATAGAGAAAGGATACTTACAGAAGGTTTAACAAGATACTAATGAAAAACCCGTGACTCTCGCCAGGGTCCTGACATGGCTGGACCGTGATTGGTCATTAAGAAAAAAACAATTCACATGAAACCAATCAAACAACAACCTGTAGGCTAAACAATCTCAAAACCACATTCCAAAGCAGCAAAACACAGGAGAAGCAAAGGAGATAATATTGTTTTCCTTTTTCTCTGAGGCTTCTCAGCTTCCAGGGAGAAGAATCCTGGGCAAAGGGGATTTTTCAGAAAATATGATGGTGACAGCATCCTGCCTGGACTGGACACCCAGCTGGCATTTCTGCCCCAGCCCTTGTCCAGCTGAGCCTTCACCACACACCCTGGCACTCCCCCCTGCCCAGCTGCACTATTACAGCCCTGCCTGCTATACCATGCTTTGGTGATTGTCCCATTGTGACCTTTCCCCTCTGCTGTCACTGGGGATGGAATCCCAGAAAAGAACTCCTCACCTCTCCCCTTCCTTCTACATTTACTTCTTTTTACTATTCCTTTTTTTTTCTCCACTTGTCTACTCCATTGTCCCAATTCCCTTCTTCCCCCTTTTTCAAGGGGCCCTTTTTCTGGCCTGGTTGCCAAGTCTCTCAGGAGGCAGTCCTGAAGGGTAAAGTAGACCAGGAAGGCTGGGCATTCTTCAGGAAGGAAATCAGTTCCTGCAGGGCCAGGCTCAGGGAGTGGTGGTGGATGGAGTTACATTCAGCTGGCATGGTGTCACCAGTGGGGCTCTGCCCAGGGTTCAGTGTCGGGGCCAGTCTTGTTTACTCCCCCTCCAGATCAGGGAGAGAACAGGAAGGGTAAAAAGTGAGAAAAGACAGTTTAAAAGGGAAAGCAAAAGCTGTGCAAACAAGCAAAGCAAAACAAGGAATTCATTCACCCCTTTCCATGGACAGGCAGGTGTTCAGCAGTCTCCAGGATACCAGGTTCCCATCACATGTAATGGTTACTTGGGAGACAAACACGACCAGTCCAAATTTTCTTCCCCTTCCTCCTTCTTCCCCCCACTTCATATTCTGAGCATGGTGTCATATGGTCTGGAATATTCCTTGGATCTGATTGTGTCACCTGTCCTGGCTCTGTCTCCTCCACACACCCCCAACTCCCTCACCATTGTGACAGTACAAAAAAGCACAAAAGGCCCTGGCTCTGTGCAAGCCCTGCTCAGCAATAACAAAATCATCTCTGTAACATCAACTCTGTGTTCAGCACAAATCCTAAACACAGACCCATATCAGCCTCTGTGAAGACAATTGATGCAATCCCAACCAAAACCAGCACAAGGTGCAACTAAAATGTCTTCTTTAGGAAACCACAGAGGGTTTTTTTAGGTTAGAAATAGCAGTCCTTGTGAATCCTGCAGTTTGTGACTCTCTGGCATATTTTGTTCAGACCTTTTCTATGATATTCCGCACTGCAGAAGGTAAAAAAAAGATTAATTAGAAATTGACTGAATGGCACAACAGTGAACCATTACCTCTAAATCAAGGTTTCCCCTGTTTCCAATAAATATTTAAATGGGAAACAATCTGTGAAAATTGTTACTAACCTTCTCCTCTGTCAACACAGAGTGCTGAAGCAGACCTTGCATTGGGACCACTACTTGCTATGAAGGTAAAGAAACTGGGGCAAGAGTCTCATGTGGGGTGACTGGAAGTGAAACTGCTGCTTAGAAGGTAAATGTCCTCATTAAGGAGTTTAAAGCAAATGCAAAAAGAGGCTCAATTCTAGTAGCAATGATAAAGGAGGAAAATGAAATATCAAGAAATCTTCAAATAAAAGAAGAACAAGAATTTTTTGGAATGAAAATGGCTTTGCCAATTACCTTTCTGTACAACAAATGCCAAGACTTCTCATTATTCTGTTTATTTTGCAGCCAAGGACAGCAGAATCAACATCTTCTTTTCAGTACAATCCCCAGGGGATAATTGAAATATGATTGCTTTTTTTTTATGAGGTGTATAGATTTAAACTTTGCATTTTTACTTTGCTTTTAGATACTTTTACTTTCTAAGAAAAGGAAGAAGCAGTAAAGTTGCTAGTAAAGTCACTCAGGTTTATCCTTTTAAATTACTTTTACAGACTTCAATGGAAAAAGTCTTTTTATTCTTTTCCCCTGATATATAGTAATAATGAAAAACAATCACTCTTCTTTTTTTTTTAATTCTCATTTTTTAGGAACAACTGAGTCAGTGTCAGTTCTGATTATGGGTAATTATGGAGCTGGCACAGACATTCAAGGATAATTCAACAATGGCCTGAGCAAAATATAAGCTGAGAAGTTCCTTTCCATTTGTGTTAGCTGCATTTTGTCATCATTGGAGAAGATACAAAAATGCTAGAGGAAAACTCAGTCCTGCTTTCCAAACTAGCTCCTGCATAAGGATTTTGACTGTCTGAAATATTGGGTACCTGTGTAGTCAAGGAAGCACTTGAACAAATCAGTCAGTAGACATTGGCACAGACAGACAGGATGGCTGACTTGTTCCCTGGAGGTGCCAACTGCCCTCGAGCCCCTGGACAGGGTGGGCCAAGGCACTCTGTCCAGCCGAGGTGACAGAGATTATGTTGGGTGAAATCCACCCTTAGTCACTCAGTACAGCCAGGTTCTCCAAACTGCAGAAGGAATCTCCTTATTTTATTTGTTGTTTTACATTGGATAAGTGAAATGAATGTCAAGGACTTGTTTTTTAATTCAAATATTTCTTCATTTGCTGGCATCTGTTATCATCTCTAGTCAGTTATTATAAAAAAAAATTAGCAAATAAGACCTTCAGCTTTCCTTATTTGACAAGGGACAGGACATTTCTAATGAATCAATCTTCATCATCCACTTTATTTAGCATCACACTGGCACAGGACATTGGCATTCTCTGTTTCAAAGGCTGAAGTTCCTCATCACCTGTGTAAAAGGAAAAATAAGGTATTTTTCCTTTTCATCTTTGACAGTTTAAATTAAACTGTGTCTCTGGCTGTCTCACAGACAAGGTTCTTTTAAGACTGCAGATAAGGGCCAGTGTTTGAAGAACATTAATTATAGGCTCAGATGATAAAAACTGGCTGGAGTTGGCTAATTTTTACAAAAGACCTTATCCTGTCATGTTCTTGGGAAAAGAAAAAAAAGAAACAAGAAAAAAGCCAAAGAACAAGAAAGAAACAAGAAAGAAACCAAAAAGCCTCAGCACCCAAGACTGAAAGAATCACATGCAATGCATACAAAACGATCCTATCCCCATTGCTCAAAGCTCATTTTATTGGCAAATTTTAAATGACAAAAATTACTCGACCCTTGCTTAGATGAACATCTAATTTTTTTCCTAAGTATAATAATCATCAAGTCCAACTTCCTGACCACTTCAGGGCTGACCAAAAATCAAAGCATTTCACTAAGGGTGTTGTCCATATGCCTCTTAAACACTGATAGGCTTCAAGTAAGAGTTTGTTTCCTGTGCATACTATAATAGACTAGGATAAAAGTAAACACAACTGCAAAAAAGGAAAACTTTTCTTGGGTTTTTATCTTTCATTTCCAATTTTTGGACGAACAGCTCATTCTGGGTAATTCCTTTCCTAATGCAATGCTGTATAACCTTGTCCATGGATTCTTGCCTACAGATGTTGCCTCTATCTAATAGAGTGTCAGATATGATAAACTTCAAGGTTCTTCTTTCACTTGAGAAGAGCACTGTAAGCCACTCAATTTCCCCTGTGTTTCTCTGCTGAGCACCATTTTAGTGTAATCCTGTTTAAAACATGCATGAAATATAGTAGAGATAAACAGAGATTTGGGACTGAACAACATAAATTACTAAAAGCACTGAAAATCTCTGCATGAATCCAATCTAAAAAATATGATTTAAGTAAAGAAGCAATCCATAGCATTTCTCAGAAAAAATAAATTGTACAGGAATTGTTGCAATTTCTCTCTCCTGATATATAAAGAGCTGGTGAATTCCAGCAAGGTTAGAAAGCAAGACATTTAAAACTGCTTTTTTTTTTTTTTTCACAGAACAATCAATACGAGAAATTAATCTTCTGTGCCTCCCTCTTGATGAATATGGGTTAGTGCATTTTAGAAAAGGACAAAATATACACACAGATACTAAAAAATGAAATTTCAGATTCAAAAGTCTGGATTGTGTGCCCTTAGAGCACAGAGTCAACACTGGGTATTAATTAAAAAATTAGCTGGAGGGGAGCTGCTGTATAACTGGCTGTTTAGGGGATCCAGGAATAGAGTAGAACTTGTAATACTTTGCTGCCATTCTGGCCCAGAATAGAAATTTTATTGAATAAGGTGAAATGTTACAGCTCAAAGGGAGATTAAGGAGTCAGAGGTATACCTGAATTGATGGCACTTCATTCTGAGAGGCAAGCCTCACTTTTGCAGAGACTTTTCAAAGCCTAGATCTTCCACATCTTGATCTTTTTTGTGGAGGCCAGAGTCTCTTTTGAAAGGCTTGTCAGACTCAGCAGGGTTTCCTGTGATTCACACTGGTACAAGCAAAATGCAAACAGACCAAGGACTGTCATCAGATGTTTTTAAACAAATGACTCTGGCAGATTTCAGGGGTAACTCAGCTTCCCACAGCTCCTCACTGCTTTTGGTTGTAAGAACCTACCTGACAGCTGAGCTTCCAAAGCAGAGTACCAGAGCACCTGAGCCTTGGGACCCAGTGAAATTTCCAGACTTATTTCACAAGGTCTAACAGTCTCACTCCAAATTTAACAAACTAAGAGAAGGGAAAAAACCAAACCCCCACCCTGTGACGGTGTTCTCAGGGGTCCCAGGATGAGGGAAGAGGCGAGAAAGTTGACTCCATGTTCAGAAGGCTTGGTTTATTATTTTATGATATATATTATATTAAAATATACTAAAAGAAAAGAAGAAAGGATTTCATCAGAAGGCTAGCTAAGAATAGAAAAGGAATGAATGACAAAGGTTTGTCTCTGACAGAAACAATCTGGACACCTGGACTGCGATTGGCCATTAATTAGAAACAACCAGATGAGACCAATCACAGATCCCCTGTTGCATTCCACAGCAGCAGATAATCATTGTTTACATTTTGTTCCTGAGGCCTCTCAGCTTCTCAGGAGGAAAAATCGTAAGGAAAGGATTTTTCATAAAACATGTCAGTGACACCACCCCACAAAACAAAACCAAACCCCATCCCTAATTAATAATTATAAGATATCCTATGCTGGTATAGCTTATTCCTAGAAAACATTGTAGTTTACATTGTAAATGCAGTTTTTTAAAATCCACACAGCATTATGTGTGGGTATTCACAAATTTATGGGATGAAAATGTTGACTTAGAGCAGCTGTATATTATACAGTGGATAGGTATACTGTTTTGATTACAATTCTTTTCTATCTAGTTTAAAGAAGATTTCAGGGACTTTAGGAGCAACCACACAATAAGTTGTAGTGGTCATGCAAAGACTATAAGGGTCTAGATAAGTTTTGATTATAACTCATGACCAATAAAGTGGTTAGTAAATTTCCCTTAAAGGAAATGCTTTCATTCTGGAGGAAAAGAGAATTTGGAGAAACTTGAATGACTATGGTAGAAACAGGTTTTGATGGTATTCTTGTTGTTGTCCTATGGGTTTCTTTTTTTTCCAGAGAAAGTATTTGGAGATAGAAGGGGGGGATGTTGAATTTATACTGATTAGTGTTTTGTGAGTTTATCAGATTTTTCTTTTCCTTTTTTTATTTTTTTTCCCTTTCTTCCCTTGACATTTAGAAGAAGCTAAGCCAGTGCAAGTCTTGGTTTCGGTGTGGTGAATTTCACAGCTTCTTAAGTGCTTCCCTCTTCTCCTTGAGACATCTGTGTGTTTTCCAGAGAAAGGGAGAGCTTTGCTTTTTTCTTCCTTCATTCATATGTAGTGGTGTTTGAAAGGAGACTTGGTTAATGAGAGCTGCAATGTGAAAATGTTCTCTGCAATGTTGTACTTGGGCATATGTTTCTACTCACTGAGGAAAAAAAAACACAGGAAAAAAGGGGAAAAAAAGAGATTATAATGAAGAAAACAATTACTAGCAAAACTGAGGTTTTTCCAGATGTTTCCAAAATTAAAATATTGTTCAACATGGGCAATGATCACACTGAGAAAGACTAAGCTTTTCCTTGCTCAGATTAGTCTAAAGTTACTGTGAACACATCTAAAGTAAGCTTTCATCCTCACCCAATGATATTATATGCAATTATGTTATTTGGCTGAATTATGGGCTCTAAATCTGTGGGGTTTATTCACAAAAAGTACTTTAACGGGTATAAAAAGAGATGGAACTTTTAACCTTATTATGAAGCTGTTTGAGAAAATATGAATTAGTGAATTTTGCTCATGGCAAGATTTTATTTTACTGACTCACTTCTATATTGCCACAGAAGACAGTGACAATTCAAAAAGTAGGAAAAATAAAAAAGGTTTGGTTGAATTAGGCAGAAGTCTTTGAAAATATGGAATTCATAGTTCAGAATAGTGAAATAAATAATTTTTCAAAAAATTTACATGTATCCTCTCATGCATATTTTATATAAAGATTTAACATTTCTTGTTAAAAAACTGTCTTCAGTAGCTCCTGCCCAGACATTCATGCAAGTAGAAAGTGTGGAAATTGGATCCATCCTTTGTTTTTACATTTTTAACATTTACTGGTATTGTTCTGAACATATTCTTTTCAAACTGAAACATTTATGCATAACTTTTTTATAGTTCATACCAAATCTTGGCTACAGATGCTGTAATTTGATATACTCAGCCCAAACACTTGTGTTTCCATAGTACTTTCAGTAATTCTGTATATTAAAAATATTCAGGCAAAAAAAACCAACTACAGTTTAAAAATTGTTTTGAAAATTATATTGCTCATTGGACAGACATCCTGTGCACATTTATTTAATTTAAAAATGTTCTGTGAGTCTGTAATCTGCATAAATCTTTAGAATAAATCATGCTTTTTCTGTCCTTGAAGAACCTCCTTGTAAAGGTGACCAAATGCTATTGAATTTTGAATTCTGTTTCCAAAAATTCTGGCTAGTTTTTCTCCCATCTGGAAATGTGAGCAGTAAATCAATTTGAATTTAGCACACATATGTTACTCATATGAATGTATTCTTCATATTATAGGATTTTACAATTGAGAAATACAGTTTTCAAAATGTTTGCCAAACTTTGACTGTTTCTGTTACAACTTAGGTGCAGATGTGACGTTACTGACGCAAGTTTGAATGCTGTGTCTGTGGTGGGCTGACCCCAGCTGTCAACTCAGACCCCATTCAGTCACTCTCTTACTCCTTCCCAAGCAGGCTGAGGGAGGATAAAAGTGAGAAAAAACCCTTGGGCTGAAATAACCACTCTAGTAAGCAAAGGGGAGGGGTGGGGGGAAGAAGAAAAGAAAAGAAGTCATGCTAAAATCCAGCCATAACATCAAAGCAATGCCCTGACAGTCCCCAGGCAATGGTTATTCCCTTTCCATTTTATTGCTGGGCACGTTATGGGATATAGGGAGCATCCCTTTAGTCAGCTGGGGTCAGCTTTCCTGACTGACCAAATCTCCCTGACTCTCTCTGACTGTCAATCCTTGCCCACCTCAGCCTCCTCTCTGGGGCTGTGAGAAACTGGGATGGCCTTGACACCAAATAGCTAAAACAGGATGTGTTATCAGCACTTTCTTGGTCACCAGTCAAAAGCCATACAGCTGTGAAGAAAATTAACTCCATCCCAACCAGACTCAGTGCAGTGTGGATGTAGAGAACACATTTCAGGCACTTGCATGATTGCAGACCCAGTCCTTTAGCAAAATTAGTGACTATTTATTTATTTTGTTGATGGTTTCTAATTCTCTTTGTTTGCAATGGCCTGAGCATGTACCTGGCTCAGTTAATATGCCATCTTATAGAATGCTTGCTGCTCTCTCATTGATTCTAGCAGGAGTCAAAACAGACCTGACCATCATCAGTGTCCTTCACAAAAAACAGAGGCCAAGAGAGCTGTCATTAAAAAAATGGATGGGAGAAGTCAAGAAACATCTCTTGAATAATTTGATCTCCCTCTCTACTTGAAAGGAGGTAGCAGTGACACCAAGTAGTATACCTGTCAAATAGTCAGAAGAACTGAAGAAGATGGGTCAAATTCCTCTTTTCCCATTAAAACAGAATTATTTTGAAGCCTCAAATGCAAAGCCCAGGAGTGAAAACAGCAGGGTAACAAAGCACACAGGGTGCTCACCTGAAGAAGAAAGTTTGGCTCTACATAACTCAGTGTTAGCAGTCTGCTGATTGAAAAATAGAACTATGTTATTTATTGACTTAATAATTTTGTGAGCTTTTCAATTTTTTTATTTCTGCTTATGTTTTTTGCTGTCTTTCTGACCTTTCAGTTTTCTCCTAGTCTTATAGGAATCTAAAATCACTCATTGTGACTCTGCTCTTTGGATTCAAGATTTATATGAAATGCATAGCATAAAATTGAATTAGAAGATTAACTGATTGTACTAGAACATTTGCAATTACAGAGTCTGGCCTTTGTAACACAGCCCATAACATTTTGAATTAATTCCTACTGGAACTGGAGCACATCTTTTAGATAAACATGCAGGCAGTCTCAATTTTAAAAGCAGTCAGTGACGAAGATTTTACCATAGTTTTTCCTCTCAGGTAAAAATTTGCATTTTATTTCTAATAACTCTGTCAGTTTTGAGTTTAATGATGACATTGTGATACTCTATGCCTGTCAATCTCTGTATTTTTCTTTATTATGGACAGTAGAAGAATGTATTTGTAAGTCTATTTTGTAATGCAAATAGACAATATGCTCTACAGGAAGGCACTGAACTCCAGCCTTTACTCTGATCCTCTCCTTGTGCCTCTCAAAATGTCACTAGCTTGCAACTTATCACATCAATTACTTCAGGACTGGAACTTTCCATGCTTAGGGCTGAGCTCCATTGCACACACAGTCCTCACCAAGCTCATTGTGGAGAATCACTGTAAGCAGACAGGAGGAACTATTTCCTGCTGGCAGATTGATACCACGCTCCCCAAGGATGGAGGCTAAGCCATGGAGCTTTGACCTAGGAGTGCCATGGACTGGGCACAAGTAAACTGGTTGCTGGGTATATCTCCTCCATGTTTGAGCCTAAAAACTAACACCTGGAAAACTGCAATGTGAATTGGATGGCAATCTTTCACTCCAGAAGAGAAGAGCAATGTTTGTTTCCAAAACAGATTCATATGTTATTTTGGTAGCATATGGTCTTTTTTTATGATGTATGTTGGCATTTCTTGGGATGGGAAATGCAATACAAACATGACTGATCAGGAAAATTGTTAATCAAAGAGAGAAACTAGAAGAAAGGATTGGTGTATTTAGCTCATTGAATGAACTTGCTAGGTACTTACTGAAAAGCATGGCCCTTTGCTCAGTTTAGGTGGCCAGTGTCAAACTCTCAGGTTTTCAGTATTTGATGTTCTTCCCTAAAATCTACCTTGCAGGTTTTCTTCTTTACCTTTTTAGTTAATTTTGGAAAGAAAAATAATATTAATTACTTTTTTCAGCTGTCCCTTTTTTCTTTTCAACTCCGTGGAAACAGAACTGTCAAGGAATGATTGCGTCAAACTTTAGTAAGAATCTTTGTGAGGGCTTTTGTTACCATTGGGAATCTTGCATTAAAAGAAAGAAAAAAAAGTTCAGTAAGTTAAGAATTCACCTTTCTAATACTATCCCAGACTTTTGGCTGGTTGGGAAATTGCTGGACTATGTCTGTCCCTGGTAATAGACATCTATTTCATATGGAACAGTTAAAATTGTGCTCCCTGGGACACATCAATCACCAGTCATTCAGATCATATCATGCATCTTTCAGCAAGTCATATAATGGAAAATTCCACAGAACTGATGAAAGCTAAGCCAAAAATCTGCTTCAAGTAGGTGCTTCAGTTTTCAGGAGTTTATATTTCTATACTATTTGTAAAAATAAAATTATATTCCATAGCATTTAATCAAAGAAATTATTAGTATCTTTTAAATTTGAAACTTGGTTTTATGAAAATTTTTTTAGGTATATGCTGTTCAATATTTAATGTGTCAAGCAAATGCTGGTTGTGATCAATCAGTTCCAGATATTCTTGGAACTGACAATGGAATATTTTTTTGACGCAGAACTCCGTGAATTGCTTATTCCTTCAATCTGCAACAACAACACCAAAATTAAGAAAAATTGCTTGGCTCTTTCCTTCTGCTTCTGTAGACAAAGCAATCAGATTAACATGTTAGGGTTGATGCCAAAAATGTACGGTTCAAAAAGCCATCAGATTTTTCCTCTTACGACATGCTCTTTGCTTTCCAGTAGTGTGAAATTATCTTCGTGTACCTTTGGAAATATTGGGTTTAATGTTTGTAAAGCCTCTGGAAACTCTGGACATTTGTGATCAAAATGTTACTAGTCGAATGCCTTTTAGAAATTCTCTGCAGGTCGTATTCAGACTCTTTAAGTTCCTCCTGAGGTATTATCTGCCATTCACTGTCTTGATCCTGTTCCCCTCTAAGAGCCATTATGTCAGCCCTTCAAAAGCCTTCAAAGTTGCTGTCTGCCTTACTGACTTACCACCAGGAATTTAAGTGAAATTTAAGTGTTGTGAATACTCACTATGGAAAAAATAAATTTGGTATTCTAGTGTGGCCTTTGAATTTAAAGTACATCTGGTGTATACTTTTCTCTTTATGTACCCTAAGCCCTGTATTTTCTGCATATTGAGAACACTTGGTTACAAATTAGAAAAATATATTAAATGCACATTAGCTACAAATTAGATAGTATTTTAGATTTTTAAAATGAATAGGTTTAAGCATACTTCAGTGAAAAGTATTTTTGCAAAACTGCATTTTTGAAGGTGTTTTAATAGTCACACCTGTGACTATTTTATTATGTGGAACAAAATATTAGTAATTATAGCAAATTGTAGAAAGTTTGCATTTTAAAGAAATGCAGTGCTCCTTACACAGCCAAAGAAGCATGTGTGCTACAGCATACAAGTACCTTGGAAGCTGAATATGGTTCTGGCAAAGGTGATTAAATCAATTTTTGCTGATTATTTGGCTTTTGCTTTTTCAGAGGCTTTTTGAATGATGTGTTCCTTATGCTTTAATAGCTGCTCTCCATCTCCATCTGAGCAGGCTGTGAGCAATGCCATGTGCTGCTTGCCTTTGGTCTGCTGCCTACATTGTGCCATTCAGCACTGTGCTGCCTCTCTGCACAGCACTGCTGGTGATATGCAGAGCACCAGCCCCAGTTGCAGAAACAGAAGATGATAACTAGCCCAGGGTTAATAACTCTCCCCTAATTCAAATTCCAGAGTTACTCTTTCCAGAAATATCTGTTCAAGGTATTTCTGCATGGTGCAGTATTTTATAGGATGGATATGTCTTGAACAAAACTCGATTGGAAAGGTTAGCACATGCAATAGAAGACAGCCCTAAGTCTTCATAGCATCAGCACAGCTCAGATGCTTGCATTTATTTTGTTTATGGGCTGTACTAGAGATTGTCATATTCAGTGTTTGCTGCTTTAGACCACGTCTATTTGTGCCTGAAAGGCCAAAGACTTCTTTCCTCACACTGAAGATGATGGTGATAAATAATGACCATAATTACTTTTTAAGTAATTAGAGAGTGCACTCATTTGCTTGGACTGCAATAGGACCTATTTTTGCATAGTCCTGCACACAGCTACAAGCGAGATGGCTTCTGTCCCCCAGAATTAAGAGGGGTGGGGAGGGAATTCATGTAGCATTCTGAACTGTCAGACACTGGGACATACTTTGTGTGCCTTACCCACAGAATGCTTTGTGGACGCATGGGAAAAGGCAAGCAGGGGTCAAGGTGAGAACTCCTCATTTTGAGAGAAGCCAAAGGAGCGTGTATATTCATATATGTGTTCAAGCCATAAGGAAGACATAATCTCTGGGTACTTATCTCCTCCTCTTCATGCTGCTACCCAAAGAGGTGTAAGGTCCATGGGGCCTATGCTTCTGTAGAGCAGTAGAGCAGATTGAAGTCATTTGCCACCTACTAAGACAAACAAGGGTTACATGAGTTATTTTGCCTGAGTAAAATCTCATTCTCCAAGAGAATGAGGGTAGACCAGAGAGCTCCCAGTGGTATGAAAAAATGCAAAGTAGCTTTACTAGATTCAGAGGTCTCCACTGACATTGCATGTTAGGGGAGACAGGATGTGTTGTGAGGAAGGAGATAGCAGGAAGCAGGGTGATTGCTGGCATTTAAAGAAAGCTACTTGACTTTTATCAGATAGGGGGAAAAGATTATTTGGCACTTATGTTAATTACTGAAGAGATGTAGGAGACTCTAATTTTGAAACTAAGAATGATGGGATACCTCATCAAAGGTGCAGAATAAATTTTAGTTCATCTAAAAAATGTAAGTATGAGTAAGAGCATTTTTTTTTGGTTTTGCACCTTAAATTGAAGCAGAACTTTGTTTGAAGCAATTTTGCGTAGCTTGCTGCCTCTGGCTTCTAAAGATCAGAGTTGCTTCCCAAACTGGCTTTTCTGGCAAAGCTTGGGACAAAGCTCAGCAACTACAGGTTGGAAAATATATCTGGGGTTTTACTGCAATTTCCCAGTGAATACCCTTGAATAGTATTGGAAGAAAAATGTTTTCTCTTCACAGTAAGTTCTCATTCTCAATGGGAATTAAATATTCAAAATGCAGACGTTCATGAATCAGCAGTCTAAAAATGTTCATTAAAAATAACTCAACACTTCTTTTTAAAAAATATTTTCACTGCTCTTCTTTATGAAATAATTAATTTGTGGTTTTTTTCAATACGATCCAGTATAGTTGTAAAAAAGAAGATATTTTTAAAATGAAAAAATACTAAATGAAAAAATACTAATTTGGGGGTGTGGGGGATTTAAATGTCAAAGCATTTTTCTGAAACATTTTATCAAAAAGACTGTCTTCATTTAAACAGATTTCACTTTGAAAAACTGGCATTTTATAACAAAATATATCTCACTGTAAAATTTGCTAGCAAGTTTAATCACAGGTCTATGACATGCCACTGTCTTGTATAATTAAAGTTATCCATTGGAGCATTGCAGATAAATCTGTCTATGTCAGAGAGCTCCTGTAAATAGTTGCAGACCACTGAATTATCAGAATCAGTGGAAAGCATGGAAAATTGATGCAAGAAGTAATGATATTAAAACATAGGGAGCCAATAGGCCTGCATGAAACTTTGTCATTGCCCCTCTAAAAAGTTATCCATTAGTGTTCCGTAACCCAAACCTTTGAACTGTAACAAGTCATTGTCTCCTCAATTATTTTTGAAGTCCCTGTGTAATGAGAAATCCTTTCTAAACCTACAGATTCTAATGCTTTGTTATACAAAAGCTTGAACACATTTTGTCTAGTGGTCAAGTGGCTTTTGCCTTACCACTTGTAGATCATACTGGAAATGCTGCAAGTGACAAAGGTTGGTCAAATCTTATCAGAACTTGCCACCATGGGCCAGTTTAAGAGCCTTTTGTGTTATACTGGGTTATGGGATGCTTCTGGAAAAATTTTAAACTTTAGCTGAAAGCTGATCTTTTTAAGAAGGTGACCACCAAGCCTGAAGAAGAAGAGATCCCACTGCCATGGGCATCATCCTCTTTTCAACAAATGCTTCAGGGAACTGATGACATGAGGTAAAATGCACTCATCACTTCTGAAGGAAGAAGATTGGCGCTCTCAACTCAACCCAAAGTGACATTGGAAGGACAAGCATAATTTAATAGGAAAAAGGCAAATAATAGTATCTTTTACTGTACAGCAATTATAAGGTTATAATTTAGGAGTGCTTTTTATATAATTTGTTATGAACGTATAGCATCAAAATTGGACTAATGATTTGGAGAAATACATTGCTAAAATCCTAATGGGGTAAACAAGGTGTTCTTAGTATCATACGGTTAGTATATTCTTTTTTTCTCACAAGATGATTTTGGGTGTGCATCACCATTTGTTTGATCCAGATACTTTTGTTTCCTTTTGTTGAAATGAGAAACACTGCTTCCTGGAGCCATTGTTTTCTCAATGTTTTAGTTTGGTCTAAAAGATTGGGAACAGAAAATGAAACTTTCTTTTCTTGATTATTTTCTGTGCTCCAAACCCTTGCTTTTCTTTGCACAAATCTTGGCAATAGATCCCAAGCACAAGTGTGGGCTGGGCAGAGAATGGATTGAGACTAACCCTGGAGAAAGACACTTGGAGGTGTTTGTGGATGACAAGCTCAATATGGCTCAGCAATGTGTGCTCACAGCCCAGAAAGCCAAAAATGTCCTGGGCTGCATCCAAAGCAGTGGCCAGCAGGCTGAGGGAGGGGATTCTGCCCCTCTGCTCTGCTCTGTTCTGGTGAGACCCCAACTGCAGTGCTGCATCCAGCTCTGGGGTAATCAGCACAAGAAAGACATGGAGCTGTTGGAGCAAGTCCAGAGGAAGCCATGAAGAGGATCAAAAGGGCTGGACCACCTCTCCTAGGAAGACGGGCTGGGAAACTTGGAGCTGTTCAGCCTGGAGAAGAGATGGCACTGGTGAGGCCTTCGAGCAGCCTTCCAGTACTTAAAAGGGGCTTACAAGAACTCTGGAGCGGGACTTTTCAGAAGGGTATTTAGTTAGGAAACAAGGGGGAATAGCCTAAAGCTGAAAGAGAGCAGGTTTAGATTAGTTATTTGGAGAAAATTCTGGGAGGGTGATGGGAACAGGTTTCCCAGAGAAGTGGAGTACCTATCCTGGAGATGTTTAAAACCAGGCTGGATGGTGCTCTGAGCAACCTGGTCTAGCTGAACATTCCTTGTCCATAGCAACATGGTTGAAACTAGATGATCTTTAAGGTCCATTCCAACCCAAATCATTCTATGATTCTATGACCAAGATTAATTAATTTAATGAGGACAGCATTTTACAGCTGCTCTGATTCTTAACTTCCTAATGACACAAAAGGATAATAATTTCTCATGTATCTATTGAACACATAGATCAACATTAAATTACACCCTGAATACAAAGTTAGATTCACAGATAAGCATGAAAAATTTTGAATGCCCTAGACTGTTTTTCTTAAGATGTTGGATTTATATAAGAAAATATATCTTGCCAAACCTAATCAGCCTTTTAATTTCTCTGTAGTTACTTTAACTGAACAAGATTAAAAGCCAGCCAAAGGAAATAACAACAGGGACAGTCAAGCCAGCATGTCAAGGGAGTCTTGTTTACAAACTATAGCCAACATCAATTTATTTCTGGCTTCAATTCCTGACCGCCACTTTAAAAGCAATTATTCACAAATGACAAATCTTATAAAGTCTGAGGACTGGCCTGTTATGGATCTTGTAAGTATAATAACCATATATTTACTGATTCTAAAATCTTCATTTGGCACCTCCAAAATGCCAGGCAGATTTAGCAGCCTGTTTATTGAACTGATATATGCAAATAATATTTGTAAGCAGTAAATTGGCTTTCTAAGATGGTGTCTGTAGGAAAAAAAAAGGCAAAAATATATTCTAGACTTGCATATACTTTTATTACTTCAGAAACACCATAATCAAGACTATTGTCTCTAGACAAAAGTATTTTTTTCCTTTTGCTTCTACAAATAATACATTGATGATCCATAAATGCCTTCTCTGCTGGAAGTCCAAAAGTCTCTTAGACTGCAACATTAAAACAGGGCTTGCTTGATTATCCTGCTATTCTTTTCAAATGCACTGATTTTTTTGCAAAGCAATCAAATGTTTTCAACTTTCTGAACATTTGCAATTCTTATTATTTTCTGTGGTTTATTCCGCAGAAGTTTTAATTCTACCACTGTGCCAATAAAAACATGGGGAAAATAGGTGGAGAATGATAGAATATATATTGATCTGCGTAAGAATAGCAGGTGCCATCTCTTCACCAATATAAATATGTGGTGTAGTTTATCCAGTAAATGTGATACAAATCATTCATTTTTGAAGTAACCAAGATGAAGCATTGCTGTTCACTCCCTTTTGCTGTAGAAAAACTCATTTTCTGAGAGCTATTGTTTATCTACTCATTTAAATTCTAGTTACTGTTTGTTAGAGGCAAGCATCATAAATACTTTTTGTCTAATATGGACAATGTTTGGTGGCAATCAGAAAAAGCCTTCATTTTATTGCCCAGATTTCGACTTACAAGTAAATTCTCACTTAGTTAACAGCTTTATTCATCTTGTTGGTATCCCATGGTGATTGACGGCTGAGAAGAATTTGAAATTAAAATGCAGTCAAACTAAAATATCCTCAGAACAAATAAATTGCCTATTACCATTGAAATACATAATTTCATTGCTGGATGTCTTTGAAATATTTAATATAGAATCAATGATAACTTTATATTACAGAGGATGTGTGTAACATTTATTAGTGTCATGCCTAAGAGTCTTTTGAAAGTAATTAAATAATATAAGACATGGTTCACTATCTGTTTAATGATGTATTGAAAAAGAGACAAAGTTGTTTGACTTCTGTTGGTGATTGTATTTTTGGTATCCTGTTCCTATTGTGTTAGTTTAATCCAATAGGCTTTTTGTTGACCTTTGCGTGACATATCCCTTGGCCAGGGATATCCTCTGGAGATGCTAAGTCATGACTGAGGTGCCATGTGACTGTACTTTAATTCGGTTTAAAGTGTCTGAAGTGATGTGATGACTGTGAGTCAGCCCATCACAGAGGTGTTGTCATGGCATGAGGCAGAATGAAGCTTTTGTGCCCACAGGTGTGGCTAGAGAGAATGTGAAGTCATATAAAGCTTCAAAGCTGACTGGGGTAGTCCTGATAGGCTATGAAGGGTGGAGACAGGAATTTGATGAAGTCTCATGCATGTTTGCTTTCTAAGGAATCACTGGAGTGAACTATGTTGAGAAAGCCTGAGATTAGTTAACCAAGGTGGAAGACACCATGAAATTGGGTAATGGGGGAAATCAGGAGTACAGTGCTGAAGTGATTCCCCGGCCTTCTGTTGTGTAGAGCTATAGATATTTCCTGAGGATCTTGAAAAATAAAAACAAGGCAAGTACAGGGATATATTAAAACATTTAGGTGAATTCAGGTGCACAGCAGATATCAGGAAGCCCATGAAATCCTCACCTAACTTACAGATTTTCACATAAAGCATTCTTCCTACTAAAGTCACTTTTAAAATATATCTGTAGGTAAAACTGTGGATTTGGGTCCCAAAAGGGTCCATTTACGTCTTATGTGATGTGGTACCGAGTCACTGAGATGCCTGTGGAACCTGCCACAGGCTGAATTTAGATTGATTAGGAAGACAGAATGGGGAGCAGATAGGACCCCATACTCACTGTTAGCTGGAGTTGCCTCTAGTTCCTAGCAGTTTATTTTCTTTCTTTTTCTCCTGCAAAATAATAGCTTGATGAGTCTAGCTGTATTTATATATATACATGAAAATGAATTGCTGAACTATGCACAAATACTGAAAAACACTGAAGGAAAACAGAGTTGAAGCAATTGCATTCTGTTTGCAAGTTTAATGGAATTATGGTCCTCTTGTTTGCAGGAATTAGTCTACAGTGTAGATCAGGAGTATAACCCTGGCCTTCCACCAAGATATCTTTCACCAGTCCAATATTTTTTACCAGTCTTCAGTCTATTTCTTGCTCTTATTTTTCCCTAAAGCTTTCAAGCATGGCTGGGAACCAAGAGGTTTGTTCATGCTCCATCCTATGACTGAAAGTGTGTTCCCCAAAGGTGTGCTCCACCAAGTGAATAATGCATACCCATTTGAGTGAGGAGCATGTACGTAGGCATTTGGTCATGTTTGTGCCCTGATACACACACTCGCTCCATTGCAGCACCAGATGGGTCTATGAGAAGACAGAGGCTGTTTTCATTTTGCAAATGCAATGGATGCATGGGATACAACATGACAAGGAAGAGGCTAAAGAGTCATTCTGTCTTAGGTGAATAAAAGTGGCTCCACACCAATTTCTATATTAGCCCCCAGGGAATCTTCCTGTGCTCTATTTCACCACTCCAGGGCAGGACCCATCATGGAATCTCTTCTGGTGGACAAGACATACTTCCACAGGTAGCAAACATCAATCAACCCTTTAAGACATTCTGACATCAGAGAAAACACAGCTTCTTTGAACGTGGCCTATGCTGAACTCAAGCTGGTATAAGCCTATGAATGGACATGAGCAATGGACCAACATTTTCAAGGAAATCTGTGTTGGTAAGCAGGTGGGATGATTGTTGTTAAACTGTCTGTAGATTTCACTGAGTATATTCCCAGAAATAAGTAATCACATTAGAGTTGATTATGATCCTTATCTCCAACAATGCACAGTAGATTTAGGAACCCATGGACCGCCATAACCATTGTTCATGAGGACTCCACAGAAATGTGTTTGAACTGCAATTGACTCACTCAGAATACTCTTAGGAATAGGTTTTTCACTTTCCACATACATTTTACTATAAAAAGAAGACACTTCCATAACCTTGGAGAATGCACAGAATCCAGGAAAACCAGTTCCAAACTTGAATAGGACACAACACAGGTAAACATTGAGCTAAGGTTAAATTTCAGGAAAGAGATTTAACTCATATCTCTGATTTCTTGCCTATTTTATGGCTGTTACTTCATACTTTGTTTTGGTTTACACACTAGATAACATGCATTCCTTCTAGCTCATGTTCTCTGTTTAAAATATGGTTTCTGCCATTATTATCACAGATGAAAAATGCATTAACAGTGACATCTCTATAAAAACTCTTTGGTGACTCCAGTTCATAGTTCTTCAATCCAAGAACATTCATGAACAACCACAATGAAAGCCAGAATCTGAGGATACTCAGTGCAAAACAAAAGAGAAGTGGTATGGAAATAAAGAGTGATAATCAGAATCCTTTTAAACGACATTGCATAATAGACAAACAAAACCCATAAAGCTCTCACTTGTTTTAATAGCAGCTGAACCATCTGCCAATGGTAAATTCATCAACTAGTACCATCAGATTTACTGGGACACCTAAGCCTGTGTATCATATGAGAGCAGAGGTGCTGACAAACATGATGGAGTCAGTAGTCAGATCTTCCTAATTCCTATGCTTCATCATCATCTATCGTAGTTAGATGGTTTCTAAGCATTCTGGACATGAACTGATGCAGTTTTGATTAGCATTCAAATGTTATATTGCTCAAGTTTTTATTCTCCCCCCACAATTTCCATCTGTTGGTGGGCTCTGATCCTAGCTATGTGCATTGCTGTAAGACTCAAGTCTTTCTTCCAGCTACTATTGAGTTACTACTAGCAGTAACACACAAATTTAAAGTTCATCTATTGTGTTCTTTCACAGTCACTCAAATCCAGCCTAGTATTGTGGTTATTACCTTTCTGATTATGATGTCCACTGCATATACATGCAAAGATATGCAACCCATTTATTATTGATAATAGAAAGAATCTATACAGGGAATAGCCCCTTTTGCAGAGGGAAAAGAAAATAAGAAGAGGTTAGGTATCTGCATCAAGGGCTCAAACTGCAAAGATTTCATCAGATGGCTTTTCTTTGTCTTCAGTGGTCGGTCCTCAAGAGACTCATATCTGTAAAATTAGTAAGCTTGTTCCTCAATTGTACTGTCAAGAGGAGAAAATAACTGATGCATTTGAGCTTGTTTATTTTTAGCTTGTTGCAAAGCCATGTTAGGTATAATCCCATTTTTCAGAGTGAGTGAAATCCCATGTTATCGGAAAAGCTAGAGCTGTTGTGTCAGATTGATGGAGCTTAACTTGTTTAGCCTGACAGATGCTGCTCAGGATCAAAAGTCTTGGTTGTAAACAATGGAGTATCTTCAAGGTCAGGAAAACTCTGGGGAAGTTGTCTTGGTATGACGTAGGAGAGAAGGAAGAGGCATGTTAAATGTGTAGATAAACACAGCTGTTTGAAACAGGATGATAGCTTTCATTAGGATGAGTCCCAGGACATAAGACAAGTCCAGCCAGGCAAGTGCAGCAATGCACCAGTGCTCATTCATAAGACCACTACATGATGGCCTCTTATTTTTAGTAAATCCTTAGCTTAAATCCTATCCTTTTTTTTCACTGCATCTCTGGGACAGCACAAGACAGATTCTTACTATATTTCCAAGATCTCCTTATTTTGCAATATAAAAATGGTACAGGTTTTAAAAAATTGTCTTCAGTATTTTGTTACAATCTGGAAGAAAACTTAGTAATTTCTGGACAGAGGCCCTATTGTTGGGTAGCTAGTGTAGAAATATGGAATATCTTTCCATTATGAGCACTGTTATTGTGAGATTTTGAGCCCCCAGTCTTTGAAAATTTTATTCCAAGGGACCACAGAAAAGTCAGAGAAGACTTTGGAGTAAGTCTGTGTTCCTGTGCCCAGCTTTAAAATGTGTTTGACCCCAAAGCTAATAACCATCTAGTAAAAGTCTGAGTGATCTCAAGAAATGAATGGTGTTTACTTTGGATGACTATGTAGTCATTTTAGACACACAGTCAAGTGTTTTTGCTAGCATTTCTTTTATAAATAGAATCTCTTGAGGGCTTTCCCCCTGGTTATTTAGCTAAAAGTTAACTTCCTATTTCTCTCTCTTTCTATTTTTTCCTACTCAGAGTGTAACTATGTGGAAGAGCAGAATGTAAATTGTTGCTCCATTTCTGTGTTTGATCTCTTCTTTCTGGAACAGCACCTAGTGGGCACAAAGATACCAGTCAGTACTGGACTGGAGCCTGGCAAGACAGGCAAAGGCTATGGCAGATATGTGGATCTCTGAGCAACTAATACATTTTATGAACACTATCACTGTAGAAGAAAGGAGGGACAACTGCAGACCACCTTTATAATCCTCTACAGGTCTTCACAATCAAACATTTTAATAGATAGGCATCCAATTCTCTGACCCACATAGAACAAATGCAAGATTGTCATAAGCATTCATATTTGACCGCATGAAACTAGCATTATTAAAACTAAAAGCACCGAATGCAGTCAGTCCAACTGTGTTACATCTAAGATCTTTCCTGGTTATGAAATATTTATATCCAAAGCAGAGATTTCTTGTCTGTTTTAAACATGCTGATAACTCTGAAGACTTTTCAAATATTGTCACGCAAGTGTCTAGTTGCTTCTAGCAATGGTTTTCTTTCTTCACAAAAGTGAGAAACAGGCCAACTTTTCCCATCTCTAGACTGTAGTTTAGTCTGCTGCAAATGTTGCAGAAACAGGAAATTTGACATTTCCAGCTATTGGCTGCAATTTGTAATCCATTGCAGAATTGTGAAGTCGCTGAGATGACACTTCTTTGAAGGTCACAGTTGTGTTGTTGGAATTAATGACAGCATAAGAAAAAATTGAATTAATAGTATGATTATTGACTACAACCCAGACTCAGTGTTTTAGGTATTGCAGAGACTAAAGTGTTCTGGCACAATTTCAGAATCTATAAAATCATCTGAGACTGATGTTAGAAATTTTCTCTTTTGCTGCTGAGCATGTCGTGTTGTAACGCTGGACGCACAGCAGAAACTTAAAAACTAGCAAGGCATCTAATGATTTTCATATGTTAATTTTACTACCTACATCAGCACCAAACACATAAAGCATTAACTGCCTTTAGAATATTCCTGGACGAGGTAATAAATTTCTTTTTATTTAGCTACAAAGAAAGCCTCTACTATTAGTGCTTAATTATGGAGGCCTCTGAAAGTAAATTTTTTCTCCATCATTGTAAATACAAGTTGAGACCCTGGCTTTTATGATAAATAATAAGAATCCTCTTCAAGTAAAAGAGGAGCTCAAATTTTGTATTGCATTCATCTGACATCTCAATGATTAAACACCAATCAAATAATTATCACAGTCGGTACCATCCTCTCTGTGTTAATCAATTAAATATTCGATTAAATTTGCCCTACTTGTCCTAAGAATTTCTACTTTCAGAGGAATAAAGAATTTTTTTTCTCTGAAGGTGTAATGTGTGCTACAGAAATCAAAGGAGAGTTGGACATTTTGTTCTTTGCAGTAAGGTCATCTGAAGAGGAAAGAAAAGTTTATTTGAAATTTATATGGAAAAAGTTTTTGTTTTCTTTCTTGCTAACACAATCTGCAAGGAAACTTAGCACTTTGAGCTTAGTTCCCTTGCCCAAGCCTGTGGATTAAACTCTGCATGAAGTTTCCATTCCTCTCTCTCTCTGCACCTTGGAGTTTTTTCTTCCTCACTGTGCAGTATTGCAGGCTCGCCATGGGGTGGGAATGTCCTTCCCAGGATATCCCACAGCTTCATCACTCAGAGGCTCTTCTGAGATATTTCAGCCGTGTCAGCAGCTGCTCTCACACTGGGAAAAGGATGTGAATTTGGGTCTTATGAAATTCATTGCATTTGGGCAGTATCTCCATAACACAGTGTGTAGAAGATGCATTATTTATACGTGGAAGAGCAGACTGATTTCCCAGAGCTAGAAGCAGGGCCAGCCTGTTGTGGATAAATTAAAGCTACTGCATTTCTACTCTGCTTTGGGACTGTGGCCATTCGTTTTCTGCACACCAGGCATGCTGTGTGGATCTGCAGATGCTTGTCCTCCTCTGAGCTTATTGCTGCCTAGAAATCACAGGGAAATGTTAAAACACTATGCAGTGTTCTAAGGAGAAGGTCCTAAGGCAAGCTGGTAAATCTGGAACTGAGGATATTTTTGTAGTGCTTGGTCAAGTCTAGCTTTCACTTTTCTCCTCCAGATACTGAAGTCTGAACTAAGTATCAAATATTTTTAGTTTCAGTAAGAGACAAATTGAGACATATTCATCCCTAATGGTAATCTATGTGACAATGATATTGACCCCTAAGATCATCCTGGATTATTTGCCAGGTTGGGGAGAAGTAACTGAGGCTAATATCCTGCTCACAGAGAGGTTCTAAATCTCTGCTGATTAGCTGAAGCTGAGTCAAGATCTCTTTCAAAGAGACTAGAAGTGAGAATTTCTGCTGTGCAAGGTGGAATCTTTGTCAGGTCTGAAGTGTTTCTTAATATAAACAAATAAAACTTACCCTGTCAATAGATTCAAATACCCAAAACTTTCATGGTCTTATTAAGAGTGTGGGCGGTTTGTTAGGAGTGTGGAGCAGGCCCATATGATTGTCTGGGGGGATTCAGCCCACAACAAGCTACATGACACAAGGTCTATTTTTCAGGAAAGAAGAGGGCCAAGCATCCCTCATCTATCTTAAGAGAAGGGAGAAATCAGCTGAGGGACATCAGAAGTTATAAAGGCAGGTCAAAAATTAGAAGACAAAGGAGTAAAGCCTTTAAAATGCTAGCAGTATTCTGCTTGCACTACAAAGTTTACAGATGTTGATCCAGCTTCAATTCAACTACCTCTAGCTAATTCCTTTTATCTTAAGAAATGCAATAAAGCAAGTGAGGAAGTTTTTTTAAGTGGTAGTTGTAATAGCAGGATCTGTTTATGCAGTATAATATGAGATGTTTTCAAACACGGTATAAAGAAGTGAATCTGAAAATATGGCTCTCTGCTTTTGTCCATTTGTTTTGGGACAGTTAGTTTTCTTTTTGTAAAATCAGAAAAAGAAAAAACCTTGATCTTCAACAGCAAGTAGAAGTCTAATTAAATTCTTCAATGAAAAATTTTTTGTGCTTTTCAATGACTTTGATAATACTGAGATGTACAGATCACTGTACATTTCCATCTGGTTCAAGATCAGTGGTCACATAAGCTGGACTCATTCCTAGCACATTTTAGTCCTGTGAAAGGATCAAAAGCAGAATTCAACTGTTCTGGGAATCTTGGTAGGTGATTAAATGACCATTCATTTTGTTCCCATTTACTTTTGTGATATGTAATGATTTGCTGTCAGATGAGAGGAAGATCTGAGTAGACAGATTTCATATAAACCAAGGGATAGAGATGAAAGACAGTAATTGGCTGTTATGTGTTACAGGGAGAAGGAGTCTGCATGGTCACCCAAATTTCCAGGCATGAATTTTTACAAAAAATTGCGGCTGCATCTACTCCCAAGATCCTGCCATCCTGGGGTAGGGTGGATAAGGAAGAAACACAATGGGAGGGTAGAGGAAGACGGGTAAGTGGAAAAAAGGAGCTGAGAACTGACTAGAGGTAGGGGTTGACAATGTTAGTTTCAAAAATGGAGACTATTTGTTAGTTTCACATATGGAGACTATTGTAGTATTTGATGGAGAACTTAATAGAATTCTGTTATAAATGTAACATTTGAAATTCTCCTGTTGTTAATGATGTAGTTGTAGTAGCAGAGAAAACATCTCACCTCACATTTATAGCGAGTGCATTTTCTTTTTGTCTTCTAGAAGATCCAGGGCGCTTTGAGTTGCAGCCACATAATTATGGGCGATAGTTAAAGAAACAAACAAGTATGAAGTTTAAATGTATAGTGTTAGAAGATCATGTACATTTAAACTATATTTGAGCATTATTTGAATCTTATCTCAAATCAGATTTTCAGCTTCAATTAATTCCATGGGTCTGTCGGTTAAAGTTCTTGGTAAAAGAAGTAGGATTATTTTCAGTTTGCTTTAGTTTTCTCCTTGGAAAGAGATGTGAAAGAGCAGGAGTACTGTTTCTACAGAGCATTGACCTTTTACTTTATATTAACAGCAACATCTCTGAAACAGCCATCCTTAGATCTGCTAAAGGATACACTTGCTGGTCTACAATCTGCTGGGGTTTAGAGAAACTCAATCTCTTTCAATTTAAACCTCCATTCTCTTTGGTTTAAGGTTCACATCTGGCACTGGACTTGATCTTTTGGCTTTCACAGTGGAGATAGAGGATATCACAAGGATTTCTAGAGGGTTCTCTGTTGTTCCTTCAGGCTGACAGGGCAAAGCTCTTGGCTGTCAACAGCAAGGGGCCAGATAAACCTCATGTCTTCACTTAGTGCTTGACCCTGAGGACCTGACTTCTCAAGTGTTCTGAATGCAGCTATTGACACTGCACCTGCAGTTGCTATCTTTAATCACAGTAGGTACTGTAAGGAAACCATCCTTTAAACATTTTAGGGGGATTTTCTGATCCACTGGTGGCTGGATGACATGCCTTGTCTCCCATTCCCCTTCATTCTTTTAGGAATCTCCTACTAGTAAGGTCATCTCATCACTATGATATCTCATTAAGGATGAGAACTGCATCAATTCTCTGAAGCTACACATTTTCTTTTAGGTATTTATCCTCAGTATTTACTTACAAAGGCTTAAAGAGGAAAGAATGGCATTCAATCCCTCTCACCATGACCTTTAACAATTCTTTCACCTATTTATTTACTGATTAATTTCTGGCTCATGCTGTTGCCATTTATTATTTAACTCACTATATTGCCTGATTCTACAAGGTCAGTTCAGGTGCTGTTTATTGAAAAGATGTACGTAACAAAATACTCAAACATCATGTCATTGGTTTTAAATTAAGTGCCTCAGAAAAATACAGTTGAGTAGTTAGTGAGCTAGTTAAGTAGTCTAGCGTGTTTACAAGGAAACACAGCATGCCTGGGAGGAACTTCTAATTTTAAAAATTAAAGACCTGGCTTTCCTCAAGGGTGAAGTATCTTCGAGAGCACAAATCTACCATGAAATGCAATAACTCTCTCCTCTGAAACAATGCAGACAGCATTTTTAATGCAGGTTTTTAATTATTTATGTGAGAAACTTCAGCCCTGGGAATTGCAGCATGATTTCAATAATAGGATGGAAACTGGGACAATCCTTATCTTACTGTTCAAATAGAGGTGGCTCTTTATGAAGTCGTCAGAGTTACTCTGTTTGGCAGTGGTGCAAATATTTCATCTGAGCACCACAGAATCAGGATCTTATCCCATACCATGTTTTTCTTGTAGGTTGAGTATCTTGATGGGAAAATTAGGAGTACTTTAATCTCTTTCTAATTCTGAATGTTTTCCAAAGGCCCGCCCCTGCTGTCAAAACAAAAGGCCAGCTGCTTTTGGGGCTTAGGCAGTTTTATGGGAGATCCTATGGGCTCATGAGTAACACTATCCCTTTACAGTATCTTACAGTGTATTACACAAATCTGTGTGCTCATGCTTCCTCTCGGCTTGATTTTGCAAGTTTGCTTTATGGTGTTTTTCTCCTCAGCTAAGCCACTTATATTTGTCCTTTGTCATTACTTTCAACCTTGAGGGAGTTTATCTATGCACGCTAGTATTGACTTCCTGGCTTTCACCTGAAAAATGTGCCATTTTTTCAAACCATTTTTTTGGTAAAACTGACCTTAACACCATCAGTTTTGATGACTTTTCAAAATTAGAAGTAAGCAACTAAAATAACTGAATTAATGAAGTCAATCACTCAGGGAAAAAAAAAGTTTGGCTATGAAATGGAGAGCCTGAGAATTAGTAGTGTAGGAGCAGGACAGAACTCAGCGTTCCCATTAGTGATCCAATACTGTCAGCAGCCAGGGATTTCAGCAATGAAACATGGCACTAGATGAAGGGAATAACGAGATATTGCCAGAGTACTGAGCTTGCTACACAAGACATAATGCAGCTACTTTGACTGACTCAGGGCAGTATGGCTCTCTTCTCATCTATTCCAAGGGTTAGTTCGGCTCCTTCAGCAGCAACTCTGTGTGTATACCTGGACAAAAGGAGATGGCATGAGTACAAGATATATGCTGCTGATTTTAACCCACAATCTTCCCTCCACTCAGTGCTGTACCCGCAGCACTGCCAAAACAGAACCTGCTAAATAGTTTCCTATTTAAAATGTCACTTTTTAGCTTGACATATTGAGCTACAATGATTTCATTTGAGACAGGGCTGTAATGATCTGGATATGGTTCAATAAAATAGTGAGATGAATCAATTTACTGAAATGATGGTTTCTGTATATACTATTGCCATCCACTGTGGAGGGACTGAATGAATTCTTTCATGCCAGCTCTAGGTCTATTATTCCTTCACACTTGGCACAACTTTTTTCCCCTGTTCTTGAAGTTCTCTAAACAGTGAAGTGACTTTTATCTTTAGCCCACAAAGATGTTAAGGCTGGGGGAAAGGTTGTCTGCTTCTCTAGATGATGCTACAGCAGATCTAAAGGTAAGTAAAAATGTTGATAAAAAAATGTTCTTCTGCCCCCATTACTTTTTTGCCTTCCTTACTGTGAGGAGAAAGCTGAGACAGAAACTAGCTAAGGGCACCCTTCACCCTTCCTCACAGAAAATACTCAGCTGGAAAGAATGTGGGGTACAAATAAAGTTCCAAGGGAAAAAACAATATGAGCCAGAGAGTCTTGTTGTACAATTAAGGAAAGACTCAGTAAAGTTGCCCATGAAAGTACCTTATAGTACTTTAAATACCGTAGATGTAGGGGAAGAAGGGGTCTTTGGGTTGGTTTATATCACCTTCACTGTATTGCATAATTTAGTCCAGCTGCATTGGCAGCAGGCTTGCAAACCAGTAAAAGAAAGACCTAGGTGATGCAAATGTGCACATTGTAAAGATAAAGTTATATACTGCACTGATAAAACTCTATCAAGTGTGCAGTGAATGGGAAAAAGAAAAGTATTGGACTTATTTTTATCAGAGATGGGTGCTGATCACTAGATACTCAAACCCAATGAAGAGCTCTGCTTCTCAGGATTAAAGGTTGTATTTTCTCCAGCTGGTTTCTCCATTCTGCAGAAAGATTTTAAAAATATGAATTGTTATCCTGTTCTAGATGACTGAAGTGCAGAGCATTGACAGAGACGTAAGATGTGAGGAAACAATTTTTTTTTTACCACTGAAGTGTTTTCATGGAGTGTTTGAATAGGGAGGAAATAAGAAAATTCATTGCTTTTATTAAATGAAAGGAAGCAGAAAATTATCCATTGTGGCCCAGTCCTTAATACAAAAATCCCAGGAGTTTTCTAGTCACTCTGTCTTTGTCAGTGGAGCTAATAATCCCTCTTCAAGATGCCCTGCTAAAGGCAGCTACTCTAAATCTCAGCTTCTGAGGTTTGCAATTGCCAAGGAAGTAATTCCACTCCCAGATTTAGGTAGTCATTTTGGACCATGTTCAAGGTGAGAAGAGCAGTGTGAAAGCCAGTGATTACAGAGAGAAAGGTGGATATGGTGTTATGAATTTCCACTTTGGTTTTCAGTGCCTGGTGAAGATGTTTTCTTTGAATGCCTGCTGAAGGGACAGGCCTCCTATGGGGATTCAATCCACCTCAGCCATCAAGCTCATCAGCTCCGTAGTGGCACCCCAGCAGCAGGTTTGTGTGTGTGAGAAGGGTTTTACGGAGAAGAGAGTACAGGAAGAGATTTCAGTGGTTAGATGGGCAGTGAGCTGCTGCCACCTGCGCAGGTGGGGATGCTTGGAATGTGCCTGCCTGCATGCAATGCTCTCCGAGAGCAGAGCCCAGGCAGTGCTGTGCTTGCTTCTCTCTGTTTCTCCGGTGTACCTTGGTAGAATACACTCACAGATAATCCCAGTGCTTAAAATATGCCATTCCTTCTGTGTAAAGGAATTACTCATGTCAACAGATGATTCACCAACAGGGAGGAGTGAACTGGTTTGTATGCCAGGGGAGAAAAAAGGTCTCTGTTACTAGAGAATCTTAGAGGTGGGGATAAAAATATTTTGGCTGATTCTGGTTCAAGGATCCTGTTGTTCTTAGAGTTAGGAAAAGACGTATGTTTGGTAAGTATCCATCATATCAGAGTGTAGCTAATGTAGAATTCTATTTCATTTTTTTGACAGAAAAACCTACAGACTTCATGGGTGAAAATACGATAACTTTTCTATTAATTTCATGGCTAGGACTCACATCATAATTTATATCAGAAAGAGAAGTTACTGGAAAAAATCATATTAACTATGTCTTACTGTAATCCCTAAGATGAAGTAATGCTAAATGCCATGAGTCTCTGATCAGGAATGACATTCATGGGATGGGTCCTCTTGACCCTATTGGATCATGCAGTTTCAGTTCTTCAGGTTAGGATGCTTAAAGATGAGTTTCTTCCCACACAGATAGAAGGGAGGGGAGAAAAGTTTCTTCTCATCTAGATGTTCTGTCACCAGATTATTCTAAATATCTGCAAGATTTAGGATTTTGATTACTACTGTGATTACTTTTTATTACTACTTGAATGTACAAGTCCAAGGAAGACCTATATAAACAAGGATGAAAACGTGTGAAAAATATTGGTCTTCCCTCATATGGCTAAGCAGAAAGTTACACTTGTTATTCTCAAGGTACAAGAATATTCCATATGAGAAAGATGAGAACAGGAAAGCTGTGCTGAACTATAAATGCATTGTTGCTTAGTATCTAGAGATAATTTACATATACACAGCCATTAGGACCAATGCCTAAATGTGCAATTTGTTCTGAAAGCTCTCTCTCCCTTTATATTTTCATATATATTTTTCAATACTGGAGGATAGTTATTCCAGAATTCTCAACTGGGAGAGAGGAAATTAATGCTATACCTTGCCTCTCAGAGCAAGCTCATAGTGCAAATTGTCTTTGAAGTTACTTGATCCCTTAACAAATTAAATTCATTACATTTGTTTCATGGCTATCATGACAGCCAAGTGCAGAAAAGGTGTTTATGCAAGGCTTAGAACTGTCCTTTATTTTCAGACAAACAGATATTAGAGTGAAATTTAAATTATCACTCCTCAACAGGAAGGTCAAATGTAGGGCATCTTCATATGACATGTAATTTTGTATGGAAAATGTTATGTTATTTGATATGCTGACATCAGAGACAATATTATTTTAGTTAATTCCCATGAGCTGCAAAACTTGATTTCAGTACCTGTTACTGGCAGCAGAAACCAATTAAAAAAAAAATCTTATACAAGCATAACTGGGTTTTCTGCATTGGGAAATTTTACTATAAATTAGTGGCTTTGCTTTCTCAGTGTGGAAACCATAGAGGGAAGGGCCAGCTTATCAATTTAAGTTAGCTAGGACTGAAACTGTGCCAGGTATATAGATGGTGCATTTACTTGGCATCACTATCAAAGGAGGATTGGAGGCACTATCATTAATTTAGGAACACAGGTGCACGTATTCCTTACAGTTTTATTCAGCCACCTGCTACAGGCACTTCATCTAGGCAGAAAGCAGTAGCTCAGATGCTAGGGACAATGCAGAAATGGGACTATGTTCACACGAGGTGAACAGCTGTGTCGGGATCCCTTTGCTGTATTTCCTTGTGGGGTATCCTCCAGCAGGATATCTTGCCTGACCTCTGTGTGCTTGTCCAGAAAGCTGCAGGTCTCCTGAAAGCCCTGTGTCCCACTTCCCAGTGCTGCACAGGTGTTGTGGATAAGCCTCACAAAAGGCGTGAGGTGCCCACAGTTAGGTAATGGGGCCATTCCCCTGAGGTGGGACTGGTCTCCATACTGCAGGCACTGAAGTGTCTTGCAAGGTGGGTAAGTCCCAGCCTGTAGGTGTCCATATGGCAGTGAGGTGTCTAAGCTTCTGCTGCTCTTGATAATTTTTTCAACCAGAAGTGTTTATTTCCATATTAAGACACAGTTCCCACAGGATGCTTATGCCTGCTTGAAATGTCTGCCACGCGCCAAGTGGGATAGCCTTGGCACCTTAAATGGCCAAGCTACCTATTTATGTGCAATCAAACTCTATTGATTACAAATGGGAACATCTCCAATTCTCCATTGATTACAATGTCTAATTCATAGGTAGATGCCCACATACAGTTACATAATCTTGGTCATACTTTATGGGTGGATTTCTCTGTTCTGGCTTCTGTGGGGTAATGACTGGACTGATGTTTTTCACTTACAAAACAGTGTATGATCTTCTACTTCCCTGATAAACGAGATGTCCTGTGACAGGCTTTTATTTACTGCTGAAGAGCTTCTCGATGGAGGAAAAGCTAAGGGAAAGTCTCAGTACTGAAATTGTTTTTGACTGAGGTGTTTAGTGACAGACTTGTAGAAAGATATAAAAATATGTAGTCTCTTAGCTTTATGACTGGAATTTCAATAATTAATATTGATTCACAACAAATATTTTGTGGGAAAACAATTTTGTTTGTTTTACTGATTTTGCTCTCTTCTATCCATTTAGCTATTTCTATTTGATTTCTGTTTGTTTTGACATACAAGCATTTACTTTTGAGACAGATTAAAAAAATGTGATGTTATCACCTGTCTGTAGAATTAGTCAGCTATCACTGAATATCCTTTTCACTAGCTATGCCGATAAGTATTTAATTGTCTTTTAAATGGTCAGTCCTTACTCCAGCAACAATAGAATGGCAAGTTTATTTTAGTGGCAAATGGAAGGTGTACAAGCTCATTCCTTTTGCATATCTAATGCAATTGAAAGTGCTTCAGTCCAGACTGTTTTTCCATGGGGATGCTGATGGAATGCCTTTAAATTGAATTGCTGGTCTTAGAAAAGGACTTTGTCACAGAGCTACCCTATGAACCACTTCCCCTCCCCTTGAAATGAACTCTTCAAATCCAAAATCATGCTGCTTCTCTCATTGTTTTTGATACCCCAGAGCTACCTGGAGAACTGAGCTCATGCATAAGTGTCAGCAAGCTTTACTAATTGGTAATTTCACTACTCATGTATTACATGTAATTTTCAAACAGAGGTCTGTCAGATGGGAACTCCCACAAAAAGTAGCCAAAAGGAGGACTTTTCAATTTTCTGTCATTTCAGCTGGCAGAGAATTTCTGTTTAGTATTTAAGAAGACTTTGGGTACATCTTTGTGGTCTTGTGAATCAAAACTTAAGATTCTGTTCAATAGTTTCATCCTCACCCTTTGGGTTTTTACCAGTCCTGACCTTATTTTTGTCCTGTCTTGCCATTTCTTATTTTTCAGCTTCGACCTTGGGTTGAAGACATCACCTACTTCGTCACACATTCTCAAGAAAAAAGGAGTGCCTAAAAGCATTCATGCTTATATGCCCAAAGAAGTGAAGATATGCTTAACTGCAACCATCTGGAGCTGAGATATATTGACACTAGCACAAGTGGTAACTGTTCCAGTCTGAAGAGTTGTGTCTGCATATTTCATGTTGTACTGCTCAGCCATGGATCTCACATCTTCCTCATGCTGCAGAAGTGCAAACAGAGGAATGCGTCCCAAGAAAAACAGCAGAGACAAATTTGATTATCTGCTACACACTATTAACAACTCTCATCTCTCCCTGCTTGAGACCTTCTCTAGTTTAATTAATTGCCTGATCTGAGACAAAGCTTTTGGATAAACACACACTTATGAATATTGCAGATAAATCAGGCAGGGAATTCTAAATGGCATTCATCATTTCTTTCCTTTTGAAGCGTCCTCCAGGCACTAATTTACCTTTTCATTTTATTCTCTTTTTTTTTTTTTTAATAATCTTTGTCTTTCTTTAGTTGGAAAGAAGTGGGCATGGTCAGAATAAAATTGTGGCATTGCTGTACATCTTTCTTTTTGTGTTGTCATAATGCCTAGCTTGTAGACGACTTTTAATTACCCTAAAATATTTGGGAGCATTTATTCTATTTATGGGCATGCAGAGCAGGTGAACATTCCCTCCCCCATGTGAAGGGAACAAAGGTAAAAAAGGAGCGAGATCTTTTACTCAATTACTTGATTTAGGAAACTCGCATTCAATTTCTTATTCAGGCACAGAAAGATCTGAAGATAAAGCATTTGAATGTACAAATACATTTGGCACAAAACTTTTCTTGTTAGGCCCTAGGTGTGTTAGGAGAAAAGTCCATAAATATCAATATTGATCTGTGCCTTCATTGTTTTGGGGTTCGTTTCCCCACTGTTTAATCAAAGTGACCTTACTTCAGGTACCAGATGAGTTATGATTAAATCTTCACAGATTTAAGAAGCATCCAGATACAGCAAACTGCTCTGATACTCGTATAGAACTGTAGATTGAAATGTATATAGTACTTTGGTACTAAAAGATGCACCTTGCATTTTTTATTTCTTTTTTGGTCTTATTTCAAAATGTTATGTAACAAAATAGTGTCCAATAATCTTGAATACCAAGATCGTTGAAATTACAAATTTTTAGCATTTTCTTGACTGTTGAATCCTAGAATCCTTGACTATTCTTAATAATTTTATTTTAACTTTACACACTTGGTATTTTTTATTGAGTCCTCCATTTCTCTGCATTCAAATATGTATTTTTATTCCCCATATTCAGAATACTGAAGACTAACCTGCTGGTGATTGAAAGATGAAGCAAGCCTCAGCTGAGAGTGTTGGAGTCAAGAACCACCTCTAGACAGTTGCTGTCACTGAAACAGAGATGAAGTGGACTTTATTGTTTTGCCCCTTAAAACAAAAAAGAAAAAAACAAAAGAAAAAAACAAAAGAAGGAGGAAGAAAATGAATAATGAAAGGGCAACCAATAAATAATAAAATGAGAGGAGTATGAGTTCTTCCTTATCCAATAATTTCTTTAAAAAGTTGCAACACTTAAGAATTTGTTGTTATCTTATACCTTAGTGTGAAGAAGCTATTCACCATTAAGTGTACTTTGAGCACTTAAGGAAACCAGTGCCAGCTGCATCTCCACACTATTTGCTTCACTATGGAACAAGATTGTCTTGCTTTCTATAATTTTTCTATTAGTAGGACATATCATGTAGCCAGGGAACCTCTTATGGCTGTCTGAATTTTTTAACATCTACTACGACTGCCTCATTTCCAGTCATTTTCTTTTATGGAAGGTGATTTGCTGAAAAACAAGACACTGAAATGTTAAGGCCACTTTGGGAATGGAGGTACATGGTGGTATTGTGAGAAACACCAGCATCTGTAAATACACAGCTGATTGTTCATATAATCACCTTTGGTGTCTTCACTGATAGGGTGTTCCTCTTACTCCAAGCAACAGGAACAATGAAAGTGTGTATGTGCTCCCCTGGATGTACCCTGCTTTACAGTAATAAATCTTAATACACTTTCTCAAAAATAAAAAAAAAAAAAAAATACAGTGGAGAAGTCTCCAATGTTTTCAGACAAAGCAGAACTCTCCAAATTGCACTGTGGCTGCAGGAATAAATGTTACATTGTATTTCGTTATCTAATAGCCACAGACTTAAACAATGAAATGAGATGATGCTGTAATGAAATTCCTCTAGTCTCCCTGACACCATGGAAGAATTGAGACTATTAAGTGAACTGCAAGGGAGAGAGAAAAATTATCTATGGACAGAGGTTTGTATATTAGGTGGTGATTTTTCTACAGATGCACTAATTACAATTTTAATTCATGCATGAAACAAAGGAGCGAGCATACATTACTTCTGTCAAAATAGTTCTGAATGCTGTGAAGCTGGTAATGAGTAATGTTCCCTTGGATGAAATGTTAACATGTCTTTTTCTTCAGTGTTATTTTGCTCTACTCCCTTGTTATCTTGTAGAAAATGTTGATTGTTATTCAGGCCTTAAAATAAGAATATAATGAGTATGTAGGATTTCAGAAAGAAAACACAAAATGCCAGACAAGCAAAGCTCTTTATCTGAAAGTATTTTTTTATTACTCTTCAAAAGTTCTTCAGCTGTTTAGAAAAGTATCTATAAATCTCTGCTTATCTTGATACATACTTAATCATGAGATAATGAACTGTGCTGAGTGGTGACATGCACCACTAGCCCCATTTTAACATTATAATGCAGTGCTATTAGCGCATTTTTCTGCAGTGCAGAACATAACTCCTAATGGAAATAATGTCCTGTAGGCAGATCTATTGTGCCATCTCCCCTAGGTTTTGCTGGAGTACTTTAGTACTTAATAGCCTGGGGGAATAGTAGGGTGTGTAACTAAATCAAGACTTCACAGTCAAACAAAGGATGAGAGAACTAGGGGAAATGCTCACCATTTTGTGACAGTTTGCTCCAAATAAAACAGCATTAAATATCTGAAAGTTTCCTAGAGACTTCCAAGAAAGTTGTTAGATATTAAATACCTTCCAGTGTTCAAAGAGAAAGAGCAGGGAATTACTCTCTTGTTTGAGAAGACATTTGTATGTTTTCCTCCCTTCTTACAATAAATGTGTTCCACAGGATTGTACATTAACAGCTTCTGAGAAAAAAAATTAACTTGTCATGGTCAATACTATTCTGGTGTTACAGAACAATCAAAATAAAAATATAAAATAATAACATCATAGAACGGTCTGGGTTGGAAGGAAGATTAAAAATTATATAGTCCAACTCCCCCACCATGGACAGGTGATATCCATGGTCATTGCTGCTTCCTGGTAATTGCAAACTGAGTGGGAAGCTGTGCAGTGGTTGTGGCTAAAGAGCAGCATGCAGATAAAATGCATGACCTTCCCTGCTGCTTCCATGTATCAGCTATTCATCAGCCTGAGTTAGTCAAATATTAGTTTCCATCTTGCCTTATTGGACATGCAGGTTTAATGATATTCATCTTTATTTAAAATTTTTGCCATTGGTAATGGAACAGACGTAAACTCTTCTGTCACATATTGATTTTTACATTAAACTGCTAAAAGAGCAAAAGTTGATTATTCTACTCCTGCGTTTTCTCCATAACTCTCATAGTGAAGATGGCTAGTTTATTTGTTTTACTTCACCCAGCATGACTACAAATGCAGTCAGGTATTTGATCCTTGTTTCCCAGCAATATTCAGAGTAGGCACTGCATCATAGATTCTAAAGTGTAAATGAGAATAGTTTTAGATTCTCCATGAGCATGAGCTCTAAACTACTTCAGCCCATTTTTATCAGAATAAAACCAATATTTTTATAGGCATCTTTAAGATTTATGCCCCTCTGAAGGAAAATAATGCTTAAAATTAAAGTAAATATAACGTTTTCCTATATTCCAGTTTCAAGTTGTAACAAAAATTGCTGATGCTCTTTGAATCAGCAAGCAACTGATGAAAATAAACTATCAGAAAATACAATCTTTAAAGAGCATCAGAATATAAATGGCTAAAATTTTGATGCAATGGTGATGTAAATTGGAATTTCCTGGACTGCAACTATTGAAATTATGTTAATTTTTAAAATAAGAACAGAATATTAATTGACCTAGAGAAGACTGAATATATTTTACATTTTGCTTTTGATCCTTTATGCAAGGGTTGGGTTTTCTTTCTCCTTATTATTGAAATTTTAATGGTTTTGTCCACAGCTGTTACAGTAGCAAAACCCAGCTACCCAGATAAAGATGAAGAATCATTTAGAAATCCAAGCAAAATTTCTAGTTTGGTTATTGGTAAAGAAAGAAGGGGAAATATACATGAAAGGATGCTGTAATTATGCATTTCGCATACATTTTTTGTAACAGTTTACACCATCTTTAAGGCAATGTTTATCATAAAGCTGATTCCTTAGCTCCTTCAGATCCCAACTGATTTCCATATGACTTAAACTGCTTTAATTTATTTTACATAAATGTATTGTTTATGAACAAACTTGTGACACTGCAAGTTGAATTGCTCTCCCTAACTACAAAGCTGGCACAATATACATGTCAACACTGCTTAGCTGAAAGACTTCTCATCCAGCCTGAAGAAATCTCCTCTGCTTGAATGTACTGCAGTTCTTGAAAACTCCCCTAATCAAGCTTGAAAAAAATCTGTTTTATTGGTTAGATGCCAAGATTTCATTTACTTGCTCACACCCTCTTTCCTGCTTCTGAAAACCTTTATTTATGTAGTCACTTTTTAAATATTAACAATAATTATACAATCTGGAGAGCAGGAAAGAACTCTTTGAGTTTCCAAAGAAAATGTATCTATAACCACAGTGTACTGCCTGTATTCTTTTCCCCTACTTTCTGCTGAGGTATACTCTCCTGCTAGCATATATGTGACCTTTGTGTACCGGATAATAGCACATGAGTTTTAATAATATTAAGGTGCTAGAATGTTTTCCTAATACAAAAGTAAGTACACAGCACATGGCACCATAAGAATAGCTCACTTTTGCTCTCCAAAAAGGTGTCTAAAACATGATAGAATACCACTGTGAGGCAATCACATTGGGAAGTATCAGAACTATAATTTTCAGTATATCTGAATGTACCAAACTTTTGAAAAGATTCTTATTGTGAAGCACAGTAAAATGAGCACTGTCACATCATTGTAAGCTGATAGAGACTCTGTCAGGCTTTTGAAAGCTAAATTAGAAGCAGATGTCTGCCCACACAAAGAAAATTATCTTATTAGTAAATGTTTTTTCTAATGATTACAAAAGTGAGACTTCAGCCAAAAGACAAGAGAAGTTGTGGATAGCAGAAGATGGACTTGAGAATTAGAAATTAAGGGAGCAGTTTTAGTGACTTCATTAAGATCAGTTATGTTAAGTATGTTTTGTAAAATTTGATGGCAGTTTGAGAAGTTCACTCTCTTTTAAACACACCATATAAATCTTCTATGTTTCCTTCCTAATTTGGGAGGGTGGTCATGCACTGGGACAGGCTCCCAGAGAAGTGGTTACAGAAACAAGGCTGCCAGAGTTCAAGAAGAATTTGCACAGTGCCGTCAGGCTCATGATGTGACTCTTGGAGCAGTCACGTGCAGGGCCAGGAGTTGGACTTGGTGAAGCTTGTGGGTCCCTTCCAAATCAGGATATGTGATAATATTTGGGTTCCTTTGCAGGACACTGCTGGGAACCTTTTTAGAATTATGCAGTGATTGGAAATCCTAAAAGTAATGTAAATACTTTATTTTCTTGACACAAAATGACAAAAAAAATGACAAAATGACAAAAAATTTCTTGAGCAAAAATAACGTGTGCTCCCACAGTTAACAGCCTCAGGTGTTATCTTGCTTAGATGTGGTTAGAAATGCTTTGGAGAATAACAATAAGGTGCTTTTATTTAGCCATTTTAGTTTTGATTCAAGTACTGTATCCCCCATCTAAACTGAATTCAATTTTAATAACAGCAATTATCACAATGTTATCACAATGGAAAATTCTGTGGCTCTTTTCACCAGTGGCAGCCAAAGTGCTTGGTAAGGAGGAGTAGAAGATCACTCACTGCATTTTACATTCTTATTACTTTGAATTGTGGTTTAACCCCAGCTGGCTACTAAGCTGGCAAAGCAGCTGCTCACTCCCTTTGCTTCCCAAGTGGGATGGGGAAGAGACACAAAAAACCAGTAAAACTTGTGGCTTGAGATGAGAACAGTTTAATGCTTGAAAAAAAAGAAAGTAAATAATATAAAGAGAATTATGACATAAAGGAAGGAGCAAGAGAAAGAACTAAAACCCTAAAATACAATTGCTCACTACTTGCTGACCTGTGCCCACCCCATCCCAGAGAAGTGATTGGTACCTCCCAGACAACTCCCTGCATTTTATACACCGAGCATGACTTTCTGGGTTATGGAGCATCCCTTTGGACAGTTTGGTCTGATGTCCAGGTGGAGCTCCCTCTCAGCTTCTTGTGCTCCTGCTCAACAGGCAGAGCATGGGGGACTGAAAAGCTCTTGACTTAAGAATACAGATCACTCAGCAAGAACTGAAATGTTAGTATGTTATCATCATAATTCTCATAAAAAATCCAAAACAGAGCACTGCACCAGCTCCTAAGAAGAAATTTGACTATCCAAGCCAAACCTGGGACACTTTAAAAGAGAAAAGCCTGTACTCAACTGAAGCATATGAAATGTTTATTTTTAAGTAGAAGTACTAATCTTAAACCATTTGAAATATTTACTCCATAATGCAAAACCCTGAAAGCCTTTACATATGTTTGAACCCTCAGATGAACTAAGATGAATGTAGTCCTTGACTTGCCACTTAAAGCACACAATATCCCTTTCTTTTTGAAGTTTCACAGGCTGGTTTAGCTAAATCTAGATCTTCTCCATGATCTTGAGGAGCTAGTTTTTGGGGTACCAGAGGCTCTAGCCCAAACAAGATGGTTGTTTGGCCCTGCTGCTGACATCTCTGTTGAGCTCCAAAAACAGGCTGGTTCAGGGGGAGCCATATCACCCCTTGCAAGGGTTGTAGCAGGGACTGCTGATGCTGCCTCTTACTTCAGGCCCCAGGAAACCTGTTGCGTGGCCATAAATTTCCATTGTGGCCTTCAAGTAATAGTTAGTGAAACGTTGTCTAAACTGTTTTAATATATGGCAGCAATATCAGAACAACAAAGTATCAACATCAGAAAATGCTGCTCTTGGAAGCTTCCTGAGTATCTTGATTTCCAAGAGAAGGTTTGGATTTCAATATACATGTAGGCAAACAAGATTAGAGTCAATATTTTAATATATTGAATTCCAGCACATTTTGAGGGAAGGAGTGGGCAGAAAAAAGGAGGAAAAGAGAAACTAATTATAACACTATATTAAAGCAGAAACATGTCTTTTTCATGTGGTAGTTTCCAATTTATGTAATTTTTTGTAATGTCTAGCTGATGTGCTTCTGAACAGAATGGCAAAAGGATGGGAACAGTCTTCCCTTACAAATGTCAAGTTTACTAGCTCAGGTTAGCAATTTAATACATTTATTACACTAAATTCAGTTATGAATACAAGAAACAACAGTGCTGGTAGAAAGGCTACAACCTTGTTCTAAAGCTTACAAAATGAATGACTACACCACTAAGATGTTATTCATCTGTCAAAAGGAAAAAGGAAGTTTTAACTGAAACATTTTTCAAAGCTAAGTGTGCCTCTGGAGAATATGCTTAGGAATATAATCAGTCTCACTGCGTATTTTCACATCCAGGTTCTTCCTGGAACTGACCAACAGTCTTGCACAGTGTGTCAGGAAGAAAAGGCTGTCAAACAGGATGCTGAGGACTCAAAACTGCACATGGACACCTGGAACATGGAGCTGAATTTTATTGATTAGCTTACTAGGGGATGAAAAAAGCTTTTTTAGTTCAGCAAATGTTTACCCACAACTCAATGTCCTACCCTTTTTGTCTGGTTTTTCAGCATCAGCAAAAATGTCAATATAGAATACTATTGAGAGAACAGTTTGGCACATTTTTGTTTTGTTGTGTTTTGAAATAATTTTTTTAAGGTGAGTTAAAAATGATACTGACTCAAATTGCCTGGTTAGCTGCAAATACTGCAAATGTTCAGGAGGATGAGCAGAAACAAGACTAACTTTTCTCAGGTCAGGAGGAGATATAAGGCGAAAATAAACCTCTTGCAATGAGTAACCTGTGGAGGAGAGACCAAGTGAGACTGGTGAGGGGCTGGACTCTTGCAGGGGTTGTCCAGTTACCATATGCTGACTGCAAGTCCCTGGTCCTGCAATAGAGCATCACTTTGCTGGAAAGCAGTTAATTCCATCTGAACTGCCTCAAGAAAACATTCAGAGGAGATCAGAGAAATTAAATATAAGTGGAAGGGTCAATACTTTATTAGTAATGCAGCAATCTTCACCCAGATTATCCAGCAAGAGATTGCTTACTGAGTCATCTTTGTTGTCTCCTATCCTTGGCATGCCACATATGCCACAGCACGGCACATGTCACATGCCATGCCACATATCAGTGTCTACACCAGTTTTAGAGGGAATCTGCAGGTTTTTGTTGAGCTTGAGAACTTGTCATGTCTTCAAATTTCATTTCTAACCTCCCTGCTTTACTCATCTTGTACTCTGTTTCCCACATGAGCGTCTGATCCAGAATGGTACGTGCAGGAAGCCTCCAACACAGGTAAAATTGAGAAGAGGGGCCATGAGAACCTCATGACATTCAACAAGCCCAAGTGCAGGATGCTGCCCTTGAGTTGGTGCCTTCCCACACAGCAGTACAGATGGGGAGACATTGTCATTGAGACTAGCCCTGCTGAGAAGGCCTTGCAAATCCTCATGGATGAAAAGCAGCACATGAGCCACAAGTGTGGCTCACAGACCAGAAAACCAACCACATCCTGGGCTGCACCAAAAGTCGAGTCTCCAGAAGGCCAAGGGAGGTGATTCTCCCTGTTCTTCTCAGCTCTCATGAGACCCAACCTGGGGTGCTGCATCCAGCTTTGGAGCCCTCAGCACAACAAAGATGTGGACCTGTTAGAACAGGCCAAGGGAAGGGCCACAAATATGATCACAGGGATGAAGCACCTGTCCTACAAAGACAGGCTGAGAGCTGGGATTGTTCAGTCTGGAGAAGAGAAGGTTCTGGGGAGACCTCATTGCAGCCTTCCAGTACCTAAAGAGGGCTCATTAAAAAGAGGGAGAGGGACTTTTCATATGGGCAGAGGGTGACATGACAGGGGAAAGGGTTTTAAACTGAAAGAGAGTAGGGTTACATCAGATATTAAAAAAAAACCATCCTCACTTAGAGAGTGGTGAAGCACTGGGACAGGTTACTTAGGGAAGTTGTGAATGTATCATCCCTGGAAGTGTTTGGGCCAGGCTGGACAGAGCCCTGAGCAACCTGATCTGGTGGAAGGTCCCTACCCACAGCAGGGTGTTTGAATGAGTTGGTCTTTAGGGTTTCTTCCAACCCAAACCATTCCATGATTTTATGAAAATTATTTTTAATTGAGCAATAGCTTTCATTAATTCATTATGTCACATACACCACAAGCTGAAATGATCTTCTTGATAGTACTTTCCACCCCTGGAGAAATTAATTTTTCCAGATTAAACGGAACTTTGAAAGGCCATCCATTTTTCTACATGAAATTTTCAAGGTGTAAACAAGCTGCAAGAAATCATTTAATTCATATATGTATTTGTGCAGTGGGAGGAAAGGGTGGTTTAGCTGTCACAACAGCCAAAATCTTTTAAGATGAAAGATGAATACCACATTTGTTTCCACCAGCAAACATCTTCTCATCCTCAGTTTAGAATAATAATAATATTAATAATAATTTTTTATTTTGGAATCCCTTTCTGCTTCCAGCAAATGTTGTCCCAGAATGTCAGCATTGCGATATAATACCCAGAATGATAAAAAGCCCAGAACATTCCTCTCTGCTGATAAGATTGACTACTTGCGGACATTAAAGATTTTTTTCCATATAAAAATAAGTTATCACCATTCTTTTATCATGGGATGTGTAGTATTTATCATCATAGACTCTGCACAGCTCCTGCTGTCATGTCTAGCTCTTCCTGTTTGCAAGACAAGGCAGACAGGACGGCTCTGAATTTGTACCTGACCTGGATCTCACAGTGTAAGAATCTGCATGGCAGTTGTGGGCTCAGATTGGCTGCCCAAATATAAAACCCTGAGGTTATCTCTACACATTGAGACGTCATAGGGTATCTTAGACGTGGGGCTGGTCTTGCAACGTGGAGCCTGCAGGAGGCTGTGTCCTTCTGGATCAATAGCTGGATGCTGGGCAGGATAGGCATCTCAAAAAGCACTGGTTTTCCACATCTAATCAAGGGCACTGGGCCCAGTGGAGTCATCAGAGCTGTTTAGCTGGCTGAATCAGTCTACTTCAGGATAACCGGAATAAATCTCTAGACTGCACTGACTGGATTAGCTGGATTTCCATTGACCATGAGGAGTGAAGACATCCTCTTCACTTGTGAAGACATACTTTACAGACAAATAAATCTATGTGACTGATCTTGCACTTCAGTCAAGACCTGAATTACAGCTTTTGTTGAGCTGAGCTGATTCTGAGAACGATTTAGATCACCTGTAAGAGATGGAGAAAGAAATGGAGAGAGAAAAAGAGAAAAAATATTGGTGGATTAAGAGACAGGGCTTGTAAAGAAAGATTGGAAGAAATTGTTTGGTCTGGAAAAGATCAAAAGGCATAATAATGGCCTTCAAGTAGTTTTCGTAGAAAGAGCAGCTGTAAATTATTCCCTGTGAGCATTGAAAATAAAGGGAGTAATTGCAGTAAAGGGAAATGCAGTTCTGACCTTGAAAGAGGAGTTTCTAATCATAGGGATGATGAAGTGCTGATGTGCATAGCCTGGGGAGGTTGTAGAGTTTCAATCTCTAGTGTTTTTTGCAAATAGGTTGAACAAACATTTCCAGGAATTATTTTGGTGTAATCAAATGTGCTTGAGGGCCATGACCTGGGCCAGGGGAGCTTTCAGTCTCTTCAACCGTATTTTCTCCAGTCAAATCTATTTTAGTTTTTAATCTTGAACAACTCCACACAGAACAGGACACATCAATAAAATATCTGTATAGTTTTAAATTATACTTCCCTTTGTGGTGAGGAAACAGTACATGTTTAAGGTTAGACAACAGTGATGAGGTACTGAAGGAAATAGCTTACATAATGCCTGTACCACAACTCTTAGTTGAAGAGGAAATAGAGCTGTAAAAAATAATTACCTGTAAGAAGCACATGTCTTTATTTATTGAAATCTATCGTTTCTTTTCCTAGCAAGGAGAAACAGCTGTAGCAGTGTGGGATGCAATACAAAAGAGAAGGTGTTATTTTACATCCAGTGCTAATGCAGTCACGCTTTGTTCCCAAGGATCCACAAGATTTGCCTCTGCTCTCCTGCTGTGGGGCATTACTGCAGAGAGCTCTCATGGCTAGCTGGGAGTTAATTAGCTGGAGAAGGGAACCAGCCTTCCCTCAAACCAGCCCAGGGGCAAAACTGAAGCAAATGGTTGGTCCTTGGCAGGCCCCAAACCACATTAGCACTGCCCACAGTCATCTAAGGAGAAAGGGAGGGATGTGGTGGTCACAGATCTGTTTGTGGCACTTTGAAAACACAGATTTGTTTGTGGCATAAAATTTTAGACACAAAGCTTCCTGCTGTGCCTTCTTTCACCCTAAGTATAAAGACATTTTGAATTTATATTGGGTTCTGGGTTGTATTTTGCCCTTGGTGGAAATTAGCACAAAGAACAAATAGTTGTAATACCAAGTGAAGGAGTTTTGCTGGAAGTTTGCTGTGGCCTCCACATAGGCTCCTGAGCCTAGGGCTGAGAATACTGAATTGAGGAAACTTTCTATAAGAGTTAATCTAGTTCTTCTGGAAAAGATGTCAAAAAATGGGTAGACGAGACAACAGAGACTTTTGGCTGACTTCCCACTTCAGGTCACCAAGTCCCCTTGAAACTCCCTATGGTTTAAAAAAAAAAAATTTAAAAAATTGTATTCTTCTAACTGTGTGGTATTGTGTGAGTGAGGCAGTTTGTGTTCTCATTGTAGTTCATGATGACAGAATTCTTTGGTTCATTTAACCGAGTACATTCTTTGAAAAGGTGGGAAGAGAAAGTGGAAAATTTGCTGTCTGGGATGTACACTGTCACTGCTATGGGAAGGAGGAGCTGAAAGAAGAAACATTGATGTTAGCTGAGAGGAAACGTGAGAGGACAGCAGAGGAGAAAGTTACTAAGATCCCAAATGGTGAGTGAGTGGAAAGTAAGTGAGAGAACAGTGACAGGAACAAAGAGGCAATTCCCAATCAATCTTCAAGTGAGGGCTTACACTTACAATTTCTTGGGATGATCTTATGTGCAGCCTAGGATGTTATTGAACAGCAGGAATCCAGAGAAGAGCTCTGTCACAAGGAGGCAGGGGCCTTTTTGGCTCAGGGGTGGAAGGGAGGAACTGGGGCAGGTGGCTGCATCCTTGATATGGGCATGAATGTTCACACTGCCTTAGGCTGGTACAGCTGGAGAGATAAAAACCAAAATCAGTTTCACTATTAGTGCAGAGTTACTGTACAAGACTGTGAGAAAACCACTGGTTAGTACCTGTCCTTGTTGTGTTTTATGCTCCTGGGGAATATCACTGTGAGAATAAATCTAATCTCTTTCAGAAGTCAGTGCTGTGGGGCTCCCTGGATGTTTCAGCCACCAGCCTCAGGCCTGGGCAGCTCCATCCCATGGAGCAGGCATCTGCAGTGAGGATACAGCACTGAGTCTCTAAATCATCTCAGCAACTGGCCATCAGTCTCAAGGTAGAGAAAGGCTCCAGCCTCCAAGCCAAGCTTTATTATTAGGCTGTCAGCTGAATCTTTCAATCAAAGTGAACTGTTACCACTGCTGGCAGCAGAAAGAGCAGTCTGACAACAGGACTGAATGGTTTTTGCTACTGAATGCAAAGTAAGAAGCCCACAATGGTTTCAGTTTATTTCAAATGAAGGTAGCACATATTTGCTTTGCTGGTGTTGTATGCTCTCATCTACTTGTTCATAAAACTTGATCATTAAAACATACATGTGACTCTATTTAGTTGAAAATACAAAAGATATCATAGCTAAGCAAAAATGGTACAGCAATATAGAGGTAGAGAAACAACCGTCTAGAAAAAAATCACTTTTTTTTTTCCAAATCCACAAGTCTTAGGAGCTACCATTTCTTCATGAGAAACAGTTTATTTTCCATGGTGAAACCTAAAAGGATTTTTAACCTCAGTGGTATAACCTCAGTTGCTACTTCTTCCAAATACTCTGCAGGAAGGGGTGATATCTTCTGAGAATATGAAATGGGAGAGAACATCTTGTTCAGGATAGTCCCCAGTAGCCAGAAAGCAGTTTTACAGATGAGCAAGTTACCAGATGTGACACAGCGAGTGTCACTAACTCCACTAGTACATTCACAGAACCAAAAAATCAATTAAGTTAGAAAAGATCTCAGAAGTCATTGACTCCAACCTGTCACCAAACACCCTCAGGTCAACTAGACCATGTCCAATCTCTCGTTAAACAGTTTCAGGGATGGGGACTCCACCACCTCCCTGGACAATCTATTTCAATGTTTTATCACTCTTTCTATGGGGAAATTCTTTCTAATTGCCAACCCCTTCTTAAATGACCCCTGGAGTAGCTGACCATTTCCTCTCATCCTGTCATTGCCTGCAGAGGAGGCCATCCCTACCTGGCTACACTTTCCTTTCAGTTCATTGTAGAGATCATCCCTGAGCTTCCTCTTCTCCAGGCTAAACAACTCCAGCTCCCTCAGCTACTCCTCATAGAAGTTTCCCTCTAGAGGCTTTATCAGCTCCATTGCCCTTCTCTAGCCTCAAAATTCACCTCTTCTCTGAGGGCAGTCACTGGAACAGGCTCCACTGGGAAGTGGTCAGGACGCCACACATGTCAGAGGTCAGAGAGGCTCTGGATGATACCTTTAGTCATATGATTTAGTTTTAGGTAGTCCTGTATTGGGCTTGATGATGCTTACAGATACCTTCCAGCCTGAGATATTCTATGATTCTGTGGTTCAGCAGGGATATTACCAGATGTCCACACATCCACGTAACAGCACAGGCCATTTCAGAGGCTTGGGTTTTATCAAGCAACAGGTTCTTTATAGGCATTTAGATTCTCCAGCCCATTGATAGCCCTTCCCCAGGAAACATCTGTAATTATGAATATCAAGCAATATGTGGGAAATTGTTGCTTTATGAGACATCCACAAGAACTGGCTGTGTTTTGCAGAGAAGATCTTACAGCACAGTGCTTAGTAGTTAGGGCTGGCTATTATATAACAGCATTAAACTAAAGTCAGTGCTATGAAAGGCAATTTGGTCAGAGCACAGGTGCTGGCAGGGGCAGCCTCTGTCTGGATCCCTTCCTGTGCAAGCACTCTGCAACAGGGAGCTCTGCTGTGTAGAACATAGAATCATAGAAAGGCTTGGGTTGGTATGGAGCTTAAAGATCTTCTATTTCCAACACATTTGGATTTGACTGTCTAGCACCATGCAGGACTAGTTCCTTGGTATGTGACTTGCTCTGACCAGCTCCTTCTGGAGTGCCTTTAACTCTTTCCATCCCAATTGGGTCCACACCCAACTTCAGCAGCAGGTGCCAGGGTTTATCTGGAGAACTGGTTTGGAGTGTAGGCCACTGCTGGTCAGCATCTGCCTCCATGGCCACAGTACCATCACACTCTGCTCCCGTTCTGCAGTGTTGGCCAATCTGGAGCCAGTCTCTGTGGGGTTTTACTACATCACTGACTGCTCTCAAGAATGCAATAGCATCACCTCTAAAACATGCCTGTTTTACCCTCAGTCTCTCTATGATAGTCTCTCCAGCCTATCCACAGTCCACTCTCTTTCCTTGGGCAGGATTTGAAAGTGATGTGGAGCAAGACTCTTCCCTTCCACAAAGTAAAGAACAAAGATGACCTTGTTTTGGTTAGCAAAAGGAGAGGAAGTGTGAGATTTCCGTCTAGTTACCTACCCAGCTGGGGCCCGGAGCTACCCCACAAGATCTCCCCTCTAAGGAGAGCAGCTAACTCGGCTCTGCCCACTTCATGCTGTGCCAAGAATGTCAAACTGCAAGAGAAGGTCAAAATGCTTATTGCTGGTATTGACTCATCTGTTTCTGCAGCCACCAGGAATGATTCATCTCATCTGACTTAAGCCTTCTAGGATCTAGGCATGGACTAGGGTATCTAGGATCTAGGCATGGACTAGGATATCTAGGATCCTACTGTAGTTAGTAGACTGGAGAAGTCTGTTACTCCCCATTTACCAAAGAAAGAGCCCAGGTAAAGAGCTACAGAGTGCCTGTTTAGTGATGAAGAATAATCCACACCGATAATGAAAATTTTGTGACTTCAACAGTGCAAAATATTGTGTCAGGATTAGACACAACTGTAATCACTTTGTATCATCCAAAACCTGCCCTGGTCTGGTGCCCAGGGGAGGAAGGATGGAGATTGTTGCCTGGTTAGTCACCCTACACTAGTGTGGACATACATGACACACAGACTGATAAAAGTTACATCTGTGTGTTTGATTCCCCAAGACCTCTCCATTAAAGAAAAAATTATTGATAAATGCAAATGGCTCTGTTTTGAAATTCTCAGTACTACCTATATTTTGGAAGCAGCCTTTCCACTTTCTCAGCATTGGAAAAAGTGTAAGATTTTAGGGTACCAAAATTAAAGAAAGACAAACCTCAGTTTAAGCTAATCCCAGAGAAAACCAACAAAAAGAATCAGATCTAAGAAAAGTACAGTAGGAAAACCAAAAGTTGTGGAAGATATTCAGGCATGTCTCCATCTGCTTGCATTACCAGGTAAACATGCCAGATTAAAAACAAGTTATTAAAACTTTTTTGAATTATTCCAGCCAAGTCAGAGTTTCAAAAACAGAAGGCTGAAAAGTGTTCTTATTAAATTTTCTTTTAATTTTTTTAAGATTAGGCAATTTAGAGGGATTAATAATTCCCTCTAGGTCTCACTGAGCTCTTGCTGAGTGTATGTTCCCACATTTGTTTATGAGTCATAATAAACATGGCAACTAACCAAGATCCTGTAGTTCCTGTGCAGGAATGTTATTTGAACACATATATCATATACTAGGAAATTGGTTCTTTTCCCCTGTTCTTATGATATTTCTCTCTCCTGTTCCTGATTCCAGCCTGAATCAGGAGTATTAGGCAAGCCCATTTTGAGACATGGTAATAGACAGGAAAGCTTAATTTAACAAGTAATATGTATGTTGAAGTCTATGGTGTTTTGTGATTTATTTCATTGACTTGATTAATTTCAGAGTGAGAAAACGATTAAGTAAAAGATCTGAGAATCACATAAGGAGGGGGTTATCAAGTGATTTACTCACAGAATGAACCTGTGTTTGAGTTTGCTGATCAGTAATTCATTTCCTCCAAAAATTTATTTCTGAAGAACTTAGAATCATTACATCTGCCTCACTGTAACTACTGCCACATGTGCAATTTTCTGGGCTTTTTCTTGACAACTTTTCACCAACTAAAGAAACTAAAAGCAGAAACTAGCCTGGCAGAAGGAATTAGATCATGGGCTGTAAGAAGTAATTTTGATCTCGGTTAGCAACAGTGACTAGCTCCATGAAACTGTGTAGTTGGCAGACATAATAACTTTCTCTGGTATTGTTTCATAGGGCTGAGGGCATCAGCAAGACAAGGTTTCTAAAGAGAGATAATACTTGGTTTATTTTTTTCTGATTCCCTTTGAAATGTTTCCATTTATTGACACCAGTGTCACTAGCTCTTGCTACAATCACAGAATATATCCAGTGAGACACAAGAAGTCAAATATTAAGTATTCAAAACTGCATCACCAAAATTTTGAGGATTTTCAGACATGAATCACTGAGCTGATGAAAAAAAGAAAGAGGTTGTGAAAGAGACAGACAAATTAACAGCTGTGTAAGCTGGTGTTTACAGATGCCAAAATGGATGTGTGAACCCATCTTGCTAACATCCTGGATCTGATGAATATTTAATATTTCAGTTAACTGTAAAGCTGCAAAAGGGAAGAGCTTCAGTGAAGGAAGATTCACTCTCCTGAAAACTATTTCCTGAGTATTCCCTTAGGGAAAGGCCTCAGCTCCTTCTTCATTTTTGCACCCTGCTACTCATACTATGTAAACGTAATTTCACAAAATTCAAGTACAGTTCTTGGAACACCTTGTTAAAGTCTGCTCCCAAAAAGCACAGACCAAATCACATCACTTTTGGCTCCCTCAAGCCAACACAACCTTCCCATCACTATCCTACTTGGCTATGCCACCTCCAGGTGGCATATTCCACCAACTTGGAATTTTCTCAGCAGCATGCTCTAAGACTCTCTGGTGGTTTGTGACAGATCTCTGGCATGACAACTGTTGCTTTGAACTGAAAAACCACACAAAAATAATCAAGATGACAGCTTTAGTGCTATGCAATGCATTTGTACCCAGTTTGCCTTGGAAGGTAGTAATTTGGGAGTGCAATTACCACTGGGCCCTGGAGTAAAAGCATTCAGCAGTGCAGATGTAGTTAGCATTATGGGGGAATGCCAAAAGGAATGCACATAATGATACTATAGCCCCTGGCTAATCTGGTCCCTTTTTTGGCCTCTATCAAGGCCATCAAAATCAGTCAAATTTAGGCCACCAATATGTACTTTGTTAGTTGTGATTTTATGAAAAAAACTAAGCAAGCTCCAAAATAACAACCACCCAACCAACCAAACAAACAAAATTAAACCATATCAAATCAGTTATTGGTTGATATAGTCACAGGATGTGTAACATTAGTTGGGTCTCTGAGTCACCACTTCGGATCTTCACTACCATTGACTCCTCTCTCTCATCACCCAAACCAGCAGAGGGAAGACCTGGAGATGAGCTATGGTTCCATTTCCCACCCTCCTGGTCAGCAGCACCCCACCTTGCTCCAGACTGGCAGAGCAGGTCTTGTCTGCAGCTTATGCAAGTGTGGCAGAAAAAGTGGTGCTGTATTCAATCTTGATTTAAAGGGATAAGGAATCCACTGTACCCCTTAGCAAGCAGTTTGGTTAATCACATAGCCACTCAAGGAGTCATGTTCACATGATTTTTAATTTTAATTTATTTGGCTTCAAATTCCAAGTTTTGGATTTGATTATACTTTAGCCCTAGTCTCTAGGACTGGATTGACCAAAAATCCGTCTATGAAAATATTATTCATCAGGTTGATTCTTACATAGAAGAAGTTATAATTTGATCTTTAAAAAGTTTGAGTACCAGTAGTTTTTCACTAAAAAGAAGCTTGTTGATTTTTTTTCCAACTATTTTTTAAAGGCAGACAAGTTCAATGCCCTCCTTCCACTATATTTTCCAGAACCAAATTCATTATCCTGGACATGGTTTCATCAATGACAGACACAGAGGTAAGGTAACAAATACAATGTGATCATTACTTGAACTGTTTTTCTTTTAAGCTTCCACAGACTTTGCTAGTCCTTTCTGTAAGAAAACATGAGCTGATAATTCCCAACTACCAGAAAAACACTCTAACCATCTTTTATGTGATATAGTTTCTTCCAAGAAGGGTAGTAGGGAAAGTAGGTAGTTTGTAATTATCTTGCATGTGTATGACATTCCTGCAGTTTAACCAGTAGCAGGGCCAGTCAGAGCACTCTGGCCTCAGGATCTAAGCCTACACCGGACAATTTTGTGTTAATTGTTAAGTGAAATAGAGATGGGAGCCCAAATGTCTTCTCTTCCAGGTGTGGTGCCCTGAGCGCTTCCCTTCTAGACCCAGATCACTTTTGTTCTGTGTCTCTGCTAATGGAGAAAGCCTTCAGGAGTTGGAGGCACTTTCATCTATGGTCCTCATGTAAGAATAATTTTGGTGTTATTACTCAAGAGAAAGATTGATTGGATTGGATTGGATTTTTTATGTGTATGCAAATGCAAAAGTGAGTGACATGGAAAATAAAAGGAAGATATATGACTGGTGTATATTGCACTAGGAGTGAAAGCCCACTGTGATTTGCTTTGGTAGCTGCAGGCACTTGAAAAGAGCTATAACATATAGAAACTGAATTTTGCTTATTGTTTATTGAAGCAACAGAATACTTAGAGGGTCAAGAAAAGAGAATTTGACAGAGTCTTCAGGAAATTGTAGAAGAACTGAAGCCTCAGCAGTTCTATATGATTAGGGATTAGAGAAAAATTATTCCCTTTTTCTTGGTGGAAGTTGTAATTGTGAGGTAATGTAAATTCTTTAAATCTGTGCACAAATCCTCATGCAGCCCTGGATCAACAATACTGGAATTCTCCCCAGCACAGGGAGAAACAGCAGGCTCTCACAGGGTGCCAGTTTGTTGCCTGATTAGCCTGGTCCTTGCCTGCTGCTTTCAGCAAACACCTCAGGTGCACTAGCAGGGATTTCAGCTGGATTTGACCTTTGCATCTTTCTTTGATCTGCATGAGAGGCAAGTCTCCCAGCACAGCATGTACAGTACAAGGCAATACACTGCAGAAATTACAGTGCTCATCATTTTCTCTATCCCAGGCCACAGACATTATGCCTTTTTCCATTTCCCAGATGCTGTGTGGTTTTAGATTTACCAAAAAATGGATTATACGCTTGGTTTGAATAGACTTCTTCTAAAGCAAAGATTGAGCTTCTTGTCTCTGTCAGAGCTGTAGCCTCAGATAGACAAGCAAGAATTCAGAGTGATAATACTGAAGCACAGACTTCTAAGGAGTCTGTTTTAATAATAAGTATCCTGAAGCCAGAAACTGTAAAGCTGTAAAAAAGTCTACATAACAAACGTCCAAAGAGAGTGTATAAACCCAGTGTATTTTACTTCATCTGTGCTGTGTGGTAAAAACAGAAACATTTTCAGCTTTTTTAATTATGAAGATCAATTCCTATTTGACTTTATAATAGTGATAAAGCAGACATAAAAAATTACTAATAAAAAAAGCTCTTGCACTATTCTATATCAGTAAATTTATTCTAAAGTTATTAAGAACAAAATAAGGAGTTTAAAAAAATTACAAGAGCTTTACAGCAATCTTTACATCATGTGACAGTAAAACATATTACAGTAAAACATTACTCTTAGTCCAGAACGAAATACAAGTATCTCAGCAAATGACTTCAAAATGCTTTATAGAATGTAATGTGTCACTTCAAAGAGCTTGTCTTGGGGCTAAAAGTGAGAGCTGTGTATCCCTTCCTAAAAACCTAGATTCAGGGGTAAAAAGGTCTTTTCGCTAATATAAAAAGTCACAAAATATCCAACTGGTATTGAATGCTGACTTACTTCATGAAAGATAATTTTATAAAAGAAAATAAAATTGTTATGGGAGACTGGCAGAAAATTAATATTTGAAGGAAAAAAACCCTATCTTAACACACTAAGAGGAGTATTTTAGGCTTTCTCTTTGAATGGTCAAAATAAGTTCTGTTTGTGATGGATTACAGCATAGATTTTAGTGCACAGATTGGTTTCTCATATGGCTGTGCAATTAATCACATAATTATCTCCTCTACATGACACACATGCGCTAAGATACCGCTGTCCCTCTGCTAAGCATCATCATCAATTTCTAGGACATGTGAATCAGCTTCTCTTTAGAGGAAAAACAAGAAGGATTCTCCCTACATAACTCCTCAAATCATAGGTGTAAAAGTGTCACACATTTAGCCAGATTATTTGCCACCCTCGGAGCAGAGGTGGGCATGACCAAGTCACAGCCAAGCTGGTGCTCCATGAGCTCAGCTGAGCGCAGCTCCTGGCTTCAGGCAGTGGCTCTGCCTCCATAAATAATCCTGCTGTATTAGCAAGCATGAGAAAACCAGTTCCCTCGCCTTTTAAGCCCTTGCTTTGCCACCCACCCACGGTCACCACCAAACAGGCAGTGACTGCCTGCTGCTCGCCCACCACCCGCTGTGGAAGCCCTTGAGACAGTGCCATCTAGTGCCACCTGCTGCAGAAACGCCATTGCAAACACCCCTGGGCACCCCCAAAGTCCTAGAACGTGATCATTAATGGTCAGGCAAACACAACACAGTTTGTATCCATGGAGCACAGGGATAAATATGTTGTCCAGGTTTTCCCACAGGTGACCTCTTCCCAGTCCTACGCCTCCTTCCCTTCTGTCAGCTCCAACCCTCATCTGGAGCAAGTATTCCTGGAACTAAGTACTTTGGTATCATCCACTAAGAAAAAAAAGTGCCCTTATTTATTCTACTTATCCTACCTGTGAAGCTTAACATGTTCAAAATACAAATTTTCAGATATGTGTTCTACAGACTCTAATACATACAAATATTTATAGTGTACCTATTAGACTGACTGTGAATATCAGATGTTTGTATTGAACAATGAAATACTGCATTTTAAAATACAGAAATTATTGAATATTGTGCCAAACACAGTGGCACTAAAGAAAAGTCTTGGTAGCCTCCAGCACTGGATAAATATGGTCACTGGATGAGCACAGTCACTGGACAACCCCTGCCAGCCGCCTCAATAAGTGATCCAGCATAAGGTGACAGGGGCAGATGCTCCTGGCATTGAAGATTAAGAAGGTACATTAGATTAAGAATGTAAATTACATTTCAAATATTTTCAATTTCTTTAGGTCTATGAAAATACAAAGGTCCTGTAAGGAGCAATTGCTCAAAATGATCAGCAGTTTGTTAAAAAAACACAAATAATAAAAGAAGAACAAAAAGAGTATGTTTCAAACATTAATATTTAATGGTTACCTGCCACTGGTTGCCCAGTTTTCATATCTTGGACCACAAAATGCTGGCAAGACCACTGGGAAGTGAATCAGATGGATTAATTCTTTAGTCCTTGAGAGGACTAACATGATTTTTAGATTGTCTTCTGTTCTGAGGGCTCTTTTTATATGGCACATCTAGAGAGTTTATGTTAGCCCTCATATTAGATCTATCTTCAAAGTCAGATGTGGAGCAGGCAGACAGTACCACTTTTTGAAAAAATTTATTTCTTTGATTTGTATGTCATGTCTCATTTTCAGCAATCTCAGTGAGTACAGAGTCCTTAAATAAGAGCATATATTAGGACTGTACATCTGAACCTTTCTATATGTCACCAGAACTCTGCTGGCTGCAGACATGCTACTGGTAGAAATGGGAATAGTTGAAGTTTTCCAACACATTTTAACATCAAGAATTTCTTCTGGTTGCTGATGCCTCCCACATTATTTCCACAAGGCTTTTGTCTAATTGAATGTTTTTGGAATATTGGTGAAAAAGTTTTAGCAAAGCAAAGAAAATAATTTTTATGGGATACATTCTATAAGTTATTACTGGAAATTGGAATCTGCTTCCTTTTGTTATGGTATTTCTTTGTCATCCTAAGCAAATAATTAAATAATTGAGCTGGTTTTACCCTCTAGTTTAAAAGATTTTTGCTCTCTCTCCCCACATTAGCTCCCAAACTGATAATGTGTGGTAATTCTATTTCTCTGTTGCTCAAAATTAGCATAAAAGTTCATTTATTTTAGTCATATATTTGTCAATTATTTTGCTTATTGTGGACATGGTCGGGGTTAGAGTAAGAATCACAGAAATGCCTACATTTGGCATGCTACACAGCAGGCGTGGCTATCCACTAGATATGAGCCCTCATTCAACATTGTCTTTCAAATTTACAGCATCCTAATGAAAATGGAACTTTTATTTGTGTATATAATAATTACATAATCAATATGCAAATAAGAGAAATAAAAATTAGTCCTACCATGAGCAAAACTCTGTGGTTCAATATAGCTGTACTACACACAGGGGCTGAATCTGCAGCATCTGCCCATTTCCCAGGTCACAGTTTCTGGGCTGAGAGCATTCCAGATTAATTAAATATTTTCCTGATGAATGGTGGGACCCATTTAAATGAGTAGAAATGTTTCATAAACATTCAAGGAGCAAACCTTGTCTGGTGTCTTTTTGAAAAGAATTGTCACTGAGAAATCAAGAATAAAAGATGTTTATGTAGAAACAAAACTGATTTGATGCCTTGGAAGTTTTTCAAAAATATTAAAAGAAGGTTATTTGGTATCTGCATAACCACACATTCTTCTAGCATCTTCCAGGAAAATTTGTAGGGCCATTAAGCAAAAGGAGATTTCAGGAGCTTTCACAACTTAAAAAGAACAGAAATTCTCCTTAGTAAATTCTGAAACATTTAAATAACACTGGATACACAAAAAGATTTCTTCAACAGTTAGCCCTTGAATTCCTGAAATGTGGACTGGATCTAGTTCTCAGGTCAACTCTTTGTTACTAAATAACTACCTCACAGTAGGTCATGGTGAAACCACAGCAGTTAATAATTTAAATGTGGTCACATTTGTCTGGTGTACAATTTGGAGAGGCACTGTATTGGTTATTGGTACTGCTTGAGAAGTGTAGCCTTAACACAAGCACAAATAATTTTATGTCCATCTCAGAATTCTCAAACAGAATTTAGTGAAGAAAGCTCTCAGAAATGGCTGCTCAAGAATGACAGAATTGTCGGATTGCAAGTGACATCTGGAGCTCATCTGGTCTAATTACTCCTTGCTCAGGTTGGGACACATACCTCCAAGGATGGAGACTCCAAAGCCTCTCTGAGCAACCTGTGCCACTAACTGATCACTTCCACAGTAAAAAAGGCTTCTCTAGCAGGCTCAGATGTTAATTTGTGTCCACTGCCTCTTTTACTGTCACTGGGTATTACTGAGAAAATTTCTTTCATTGCCTCCCTTCAGGTACTTATGAAGAGGGAAAAGATCACCCCTTACCTATTCTTCTTCAGGCTAAACAGTCCCAGCTCTCTCAGCCTTTTCTCACAGAGGCAGATTCCAGTCCTTCCATCTTTATGCACCCTCATTGAACTGTCTCTGGTATGTCCACGTCTCTCCTGCCCTGGGGAGCTCAGAACTGGACACAGCACTGCCAATAATGAAGTCTCACCAGGGCTGAGCAGAAGGGAAGGTTTACCTCCCTCAACCTGCTGGCAACACTTTCCCAGTGCACTCCAGGGTACTGAAGTCTCGTTTTGCTACAAGAGTGCATTGAAAGATCCTGTTTAGCTTATTGTCCATCAGGACCTCATGGGCCTCCTTGCCAAAGCTGCTTTTAGTCCAGCTGACCCTCCAGCATATACTGATGTCTGGGATGGTTCCTGCCTAGATGTTTCCAGCACTCCTGCTTGACGTTCATGAGGTTCCCATCAGGCAGTTTCTGAAGCCTGTCAACATCCCTCTGAATAACAGTAAAACCCTCTGGTGTATCAGCCCTCCCCCCAAGTGGAAGTATTTGGATATTAGAAAATATTTAGTAATTTCCAGTGTAAATAAACAAGGACCTGGCTGTTTGAATGTGTTCAAATATTAACAGAAGATGACTCGAAACAGCAATTAATGGTTTTCCTGCCAAAGACACAATCTATTCTTCAGCTTCCTTATCTTTGCTTTGACCCATCTGTAGTACAAGACCTTTGTCTGGTCTCTCCTACATTTTCACACCTTATCTCCTTCTGATCTTAGAAATCTAGAGAGCAAGAGCTATAGTTCAGAGAAAAAGAAAATATTTTTTTTCTTTTTATTCTTCACTGGAATAAAGCCAGGATATTTCTATATTCTTCACCAGGGAAATTAAGACAGAAAACAAAACTACCAAAAGATAACCCACTGTGACATTGTGGATAAAATATTCACCTGATCCACAGGAGATCATGTGTCAGTTCCCACTTCTGACTGACTCAGGGCTGACACTTCTCTTCCCCATCGAGTGCCCCAGTGCACAGGTTACAGCTTTAGTTTCTTTATTGGGAACAATAAATAATGAAAAACAGCTTCAAAAGGAGAGACTGAGAAGGATTAGCTACTCCTCATCGATCCAAAACAGTTGGGGATTTGCATATAATTCTTCAACACCTTCAGGACATTTCCTTAGCATTTTCCTGATGGTATGTTTGTGAAATTGTTTTTTGTTTTTCTCCTCAACTTTTGCCCTTTAGCTAAACTAAGTTTGTAATGAGGGTTAGTTTAAAATGACACATTTGCATGAAGAGATTAGGGTTTGTCAAACTGCTGTATTCCATTAAAAACTGTTCTCACTGAAGATAACCCTTATCAGCACTCCTTTTTGACCTTCCCTGTTGTAATTTCACTTCTGTTGTGATCTCTTTTTTTCCTTTAGTAGAGAGCAAGAAATGCACATATTCACCAAAAAATTCCAAAACATTAACTTTAAAGAATGTGATTTAAATGAAAGCAAGTAAAGTGTTTTGTTTTCAGTTCTGAAGAAAGAGAGTACATAACCAATTACTTGGGTTTTGCTATTTTGTCTGATTTAGCCTCAACACCTCTAGCTTTATCAGGATAGGAGCAAGCACAATTAAGCCTATGGAGTCCTGGGCAAAGCCACAACTCCTGTTATCTGTCTTCTGGTTTTTTGGACTTGTAATTCTCTGCTAACTATATCTGCAAAGAAATAAGTTCCAAATCACTGTATCAAGTTATTTTAAGGAAATCAGAACCATTGAAGCATATTGCCTGGGCTGAGGAGCCCTAACATTAGTCTCTTCTGGCTTTTGTCTTGCTTCCATGGTTACCTGTTGCAAGTACAGCAAAGTGCTAACTATAGAGAATGGAAGAGAAAACTAAACAGTGACTTTAGCAGATATGTTAAATACATTTCCCTTAATTATCTACAAAGCTAATTCTTCTTGCCAAACCTGCAAAGCATCTAAGCTTTTACACTACTTTGCCAGGGCACTGTACTGCATCTATCAGCTCCACCAGCTCTGGTTCCACTCTAGTTTTCTTCCACAAGTTTCTTTACAGAAGACAGAGTTTAGAAATGACTGCCAAGTTTACTTTTACGAACTTCTCAAATTTACCTTCAGGATTGTACTGCAGTTTTACGAAAAGCAAAAGAGACACAATGAAAGACATAAGACTATTGAGTATAAATCACTTATTTTCTTCAATATAAACCATTTTTTGGAACAAAAATAACTTCTGAAGAATTAGGTATTCACTAGAAGAGACAGGTACATTTGTATGTCTCATGGGTAAACTCTTAAATGAGACTCTTTTGCATTATAATTTCAGAATAAAATTAAAACAAAAAAAAAAAAAGAGAAAAAGGAAGAGCAAAAAGGAGAATGCAATTTTCAGAATAAAATTCCCAAGATAGAATGAAATTCATTAGAATATGAAAGATCTGTGGTATAATAACTGCCATTCCATAAGAGGCTAAAATATAAATCACTATAATAAAACAATAATAAAGTAATAATAGAAAAGATTATTCCATTTTGACCAACTGCCTCTTTGGGGGAGACAGATAAAACCCTTAACTGCTTTGTTTAATCCTTTTATAAGTGAAGAGCATGTCTTCTCTATTTGCAATTGTCATGATGCTCCTGAGTGCTCCTTATAGCTGGTTTTATAAAATGTAAGTACAAGTTCTTACTGGTAACGTTGTATTACACACTTCTTTCTAAAATTTGGGGGTGTGCAAATATATTGCTTATCAACTGTATTACTAGACAGGACTCTAAGCTGGAAAACTGTGTCCACCATTGACTAGTCATAGAGAATTGAAATCTGCCTAATTTATGAGCAAAAATTACAGCCACCGTGACAAGGCAGGCAGACAAAGCAAAGATGAAATTGGAGCAATATAACTCCTGGTGCTGAGCCCCTCAATTAGGATTTCTGTGGACACTTAAATGGAGCAGGGAGTAAGACAGTTAAATATATTTTTGTTAATGTGCATGTCAATTTACTTTTGTGATATTATCCTAAAGGCAGGGAAGTAAATCAGAGGAGACTGCTGGAGGAAACAAACAGAGATAAATCAATGGGGACAATGCCACTTGGTTCTGACTAAAAGGATAAGATTTATGCTTCAGTGGGTTTTTCAGCAGCAGCTGAAATAAGCCTTTCAAAGAAAGGCACATACAAATTGCAGAAAGTCCCTATCTCTCTCAAGCTAGAGATTAGAAATTGAAAGTCCAGGAGTATTATAAATTACAAAGCAGATAAGACCTTTGCCAATGGTGGCTTCATTTTCAGTATTAACCCTACCTGCTCTGTGTTTCTTGGTAGCTAGTGTCTTGAAAAGACTGGGTTTTTAATTCCCTTTACTGTTTTTGCAGTCTCAACCATCTCTGCAATTCCATTCCCTATACCTATTAACAGATAATAATGACAGATAGAGCAAGGGGCTGTGAACTTTTACAAAAATCAATCCTCTTGAAGGTAAAGGTCAATTTTTTCTGATGGTTTATTTCTGAGAAAGGGTGATGTATCAACAAACCGAAGTGGTGAACTTCAGCGTGTAAAAAAAAAGAATACACTAACCAGATGCAAATTCGTAGTTGAGATTTTATTATGTTTTGGTTAAAATCAAGTAGAAATTTTGCCATGACACTTTGTGAACTCTTGTCTATGAGATACTTTTGTCTTACATGTTACTAGAGTCCTTAGGGATCACTGTCTTATGATGCTATATGTAATTTACATTGTGTGTGAAATTATGGAACAGGGACAGGGCCAAGATTACGAAGTATGCCAGAATTCAGAGTTAATAATTTAGATGTTCTTGGATAAACTCAATTGTTATTTTATTCCTGTTTGACTTTGAAGAAATGAAGCTGAGGAAAAAAATAACATCCAGAAATAGCTTCATCTGTGCAATGGAAACACTCGGTTTAATCTTCATGATGAATGTAAATGTAGTTAGAGCAAGTTTGAAGTTTTCAATTGAATTTCAGTTGCAGACAAGTCAAATATCAACACTTGCATATTTTAGATCATTGTATCATGTGAAACAAATGATTTTTTTCTGCCTCATGAGAGCAAAATTATTCTTTCTTGAAGGTGGCAAAGTTGAAAATGTTTTTCTTCATTTTACAAAGTTTATTCGCTATTAAAAAGAGTGAAAGAATGGACATGTGTTAGCATGGTAAAAAAATATTCTGGTTTAATAAGAAAACACTCAAATACATGTTAGCAATTGCAAAATTGGCAGCACTTTTGATATATCAGAGTAAACTCAGGAAAATTGTGCAAGGTGCATTATTACTCCTTTGTGATTATCTTATGTTCAGATATTTTCTGTAGAGAGATGACATAGAAGTCCTAAAGCAACCTGTGATGAGCCAGTGAATCTAGGGTCAGAACTTTTAGCTTAGCTTCTAAGCTGAGAAAATTGGTCTCTCAAATAGCCTGATGATAGATATGGTGTTTAGCCTGTCTTTTTAGATATGGCTTCTGGTGGAAACAGCAACTCAGGGAATTTACCTAGAGGGGGAAAATAGCTTTAAGATATTTTGAAAACCTGCAGTGGAACAGGAATTTGGTGTAATTTAAAAAACTGAAGGGGTTATTTTGTTTGGGTTTTTTTGTTTGTTTGCTTGTTGGTTTTTACTTTTATGAGATAGAAAGTAAGATCTCATTTGGCTACTTTCTTCATAAAAAAAGTCCAGTTTTCATGAAAAGTCATAATTGTCTCACAGATAGGTTTGGATTAGGTTTGATGGGGATTTTACTTTTCCAAGTACCTAGAATCCAAAAGAGCTCCAGGAGAGGACAGGCAGTCATGTCTCCTTTGAGTTCCTCTGTTCCATCTGTCATAACCCAACAGACCACAGCCTCCACTGATCTCTTGCCTTAGGAATCTGCTTTGTACTTCCTGAAATATGGAAAAAGCAGTTATTATACCATATATCTGCCCCTGAGCTCAATCTATAAGTAGGTTATCTACTTATGGACATTTTGCAAATACCTCTAAACAATTATGCCAATTACTGGCGTAACTTTAAATGAATCAGAATAAGCACCAGCAAAGGAATCAAACTGGAAGTTGGACAGTTTGCCTTGTTAATTATGCTCCTCTTAAAATCATTGTCACGAGATGTCTGCTACCTGCTGACTGGAGAACCCAGGGAGTTTGTCATTCTAATTTTGAACACTATTAATAAATAGGATATTAAAATGGAAAAATATAAATAGCTTCAGAGAGTGATCAAGAGTTGTTATTTTAACCTATGGAACATTTCCAAATCTCTAGATTTGGAAACCTGGCATTGGTGGGTAAACCTCTGTAGTGTGTTAGCAGAAAGTACAGATGCTTTTCTCCTTTGTTCAAACTCTCTGAAGCCAGTTCCAAATAGCTTTTTCTTTTAAGCTTCCAGCCTCCAAGACAAGTAAGTTTTGGTGTTACAGACTGAAGAAATATAAATACAGGCCGTTGTTGGGAATTTGTTTGGGTCTAGTTAAAATAAGCAGAATCTTGTGGTTTCTATAGTTTTACTGAATTCCTCTCCTTAGAGTATTTCACACTTTTTGTTGCTTCTGCAATCCTACAAATAAATGTTTTAAGAAGTTATTTCCAATGGAGTTTTATTGCTACCATTTACAAAAGAACTTGTAAGAAACAAGAAATATTGACAGATAATAATACCCAGATTTATGTCACACACATCAGAATAACCTTCATTTTGCAATTGACCCTTTCAGTGGGGTTGATACTTAACTGAAGCTATGAGGTGCTGCTTCTCCCCCACTGCCAGCTAGTTCAGTCCCACACAAGGTGACAGCAAAGGCTGGTGAGGGGGAAGCAGCAGAGAGGAAGCAAAGACTAAAGCTCCTGCTACCTCTTTGGCATTCTTTGCTTAGCTGTGCTGCTCAGCAGCAGCAGAAGTGCCTTGCAGATGCCTCTTCAATCACCTGTGGAAGTGTGGATGTGTCCTCTCCACTCCCAGGGGTCAGGGAAATCTGCACATCTGTAGCCCCTTGCTACCAAACTTACAGCTCAAATGAGACACTTGTTAGCAGCAATAAGGGGTGTGAGGCTCATCACTATCTCTATTGCCTTCTGTACTTTGTTTCTTCTCAAAAGATTGGGGATTACAGCATGCACAGAGTGAGAGCCGAAGGAGAAGTAGCCACATGTCTATGGATAGCTGCAAAATTTTGCTGGGTCAGAGCAGAGAAAAGCAAAGGTGGCAGAATTCTGGGTGGAATGCAGTTCACAGTTCACTTTCATCACTGTAGTTATCCAGAAATGAATCTGGCCAATGGATTTTTCCATGGTGAAGCTTTGATAGTAGAGAGAGGGTAGAGTAATGAGTTTCAAAAAGAAGAGGAAATGCTGAAATGAACTTATTTTGCTTACTAATGATGCATGAAGAAGTAAACAGAACTAATTTAGCTCTTACCCTCTATGGTCCATCTCAAGATGGCTCACAAACACTGACACCAGGGAGATGATTGTTATTATTGGTTACCTGTTTAGGATTATCAGCACACAGGAACATTTTGCACCCAGAGCTGTAGTCACACATTGACATCTCTAGTAGAAGTGTGGAATTTTTCTTGGAGAGCTTGCTGTGCAATCAGATAATTTAAAACCAGAATCTAGTATCTGAGAAACTTTGTGTTAGATCCCCAGGTATACCTCTCCACAGGACCCATCCAACAAAACAAGTCTCCCTCATTTTTACATTTCATACCTCTCTTTTTTCTCTTCAAATTGAAAACTGTCTTTAGCCTACTAAAAATTTTTCAGAAACACCCACATTCTGCAATATCATGTTTCAGAGAGTACAATGTCTCTAATCAAAGGTTCCCATTCTTGCTTTTTTTCTCCTTTTGGAAGCTGAGCTCTGCTCAGAGAAACCAACATAGAAAGCATCTTGAGCAAAAAAATAATATATCTCAAAAACCTTTGTACTTTTTGTCATATCTGTTATGCTCATTTTTATAAACAGTTGTGCACAGGTTCATTGCCTTGATATGGATATAATATCTGTGCTTTAGTGGCAGTTCTCTCTGCTCTGCAATACTGCCTCTGAATTTCACATACTGCAGAGCTGTGCTTTGAAAGTAAGTTGCAAAGCAGAAGAAAGAATCTACTTGGAGATTAAGCATGTCCTAAAAAGGGGGGAAAAAAGAAAAGAAAGGAAATGAAACTCAAGCTCAGATAGAAGAGGCTGTGAAATACTCAATTTTGGGCAGGATCTTGGACCTCAGAATTAGCAGCAAAATTCTTGTCTTAGTTGCAGTAGATTTTGTCCTAGTTGCAGTAGATCATGGATTTCACTGCTTTTATATTTCTGACCAGAAGAAAAATGCTGCTCAGGAATAAAGTCATGACTACATGAATATTCTCCTGCATTCTGTCATGTAAACTGTGACCACCTGCTGCTTAAAAGCTTTCGCTCACCATTCTGAAGAAAATTAAGGAAGTTAAATTCTGCAGACAAACTGTTCTGTTACAGATTATTTGAAAGATGATGAAGGTGTGTAGCCAAGGTGGTATTTACAGAGTACCATCTGCCTTTTGTTGCTAATGATAATGTGTGTGTGGTTGCCCATTATGATGTGATGCCTGATGTGTGTTAGGTATTGCATTACTGGGGCAACAGCATTCAAAATCACCACAAAGGAGTTTGCCATTTATATTTCTGCTATCAAAAGTCAAGGAAATTTCATCTTCCTCTTCTGAAAATATCAGAAGAAAACAAAATAAAAAGGAATAAAAAAGGGTAGAAATTATTGGTCTAAAGAAAAATTCTTTGAATGAAGCATGAGAGAGGCAATGAAGGAGTTTCCAGGTGATAAATTGAAGACAGTAGAAAAGCTTGCAAAGAAAAAAAAAAACCTGTTAACAGTTTGGGTGGTAAAGGCTGAGGTGAGAGGGAGTAGGGTGGGGGCAGAACTCATTGTAGACAACAACAGAGACAAAAAAGTATAGGAAACAGAGCTGAAAAGAAATGTAAAGGAATGGAAAATGGACTGTGAATGTCTCAGTGAAGGGAAGTGTACAAACTGAGAACAAAGAAATGAAACACTGGGATTTCTGCAAAGAGAAAATAAGGAGATATTAGAAGCAGCAGACAGAAAAAGAAATAAAAGGGAAATCCAGTGTCAGTGCTGGCTTGGAATAATTTTGTCAGGATGAGTGGCTGGGGAGGTGGGGTATTTCTGAAGGGACGATTTTCAGGAAAGAGCAATTCTGAAATAAGGAAATAAAGTAGAAATATTGAAGAAATACATCATCTCCAGCTGCTCCTTCCACTTCCAATCTTTTCTTCATGCCACTTAGCATCATTTTCAGTTAAAGATCCTTGAACCAAAATCTATCATATGCTTCCCCCCCTTCTTTGGAAACCATCAATTCTCTCTCTTCCCATCAGCCCTCTCCCCTGGCTCCTCTGAGAACAGAGCCTGCCCTTTGAAGAAAAAAAATTGCATCACTTCTTTCCACTGCCTCCTGGAAAGGGCAAATGTAACCTCATCAGTTATAACACAGAATCACAGAATGGTTTGGGTTGGAAATAATGTAAAGATCATCTAGTTCCAACCCCCTTCCCTGGACCCCTGGATGCATTTCATTAGACCAGGTTGCACAAAGCCCCATCCGGCCCAGCCTTGAACACTTCCAGGGATGGGAAATTCACAACTTGTCTGGGCATCCTGTTCCAGTGCTTCCCACCCTTCAGAGTAAAGAATTTCTTCCTAATCTCTAATCTAACCCTAGCCACTGCCAATGTGAAGCTATTTCTCATCGTCTTGTGACTTCAGGCCACTGTGCAAAGTCCCTCTCCTGCTTTCTTGCAGGTCCCTTCAGGGACAAGGCTGGTGTAAGTTCTTCCTGGTGCCTTCTCTTGTCCTGGCTGAGCAACCCCAACTCTCTCAGCCTTTTCTCATAGGACTGGTGCTTCATGCCTCTGATCATTTTGGTTTCTGTCCCCTGGACTCTCTCTAACAGGTCCATGTCCTCCCTGTGCTGGGACCCCAGAGCTGATGCAGCACTGCAGGTGGGGTCAGAGCAGAGCAGAGGGACAGAATCCCCTCCCTGTGCCTGCTGCCCAGCCTGCTTTGGATGCAGCCCAGGACATGCTTGATTTCTGGGCTGGGAGTGCCCATGGCTGGGCCATGTCCAGCCTCTCACCCAGCAGCACCCCCAAGTCCTTCTCTGCAGGGCTGGTCTGGAACCATTATCTCTTCACACTTCTCACAGTAAGTGTGAAATTAAAGAGCCAGAGCCCTCAGCACTGCCACTTGCAGTACTGCTGCCTTCAGGATCTTTGTCAGTAACAGTCTCAAATCCAGAGAGACATGAGACAAAGAGGAAAGCAACAATCAGATCATAATAAGCATCCTTCACAGCTGAAGTGCAGAAAACTGAAGTAAGGGTTTTGACAGAGGACAAGCACTTTCTCTTGCAATGTTGCTGCATTTCTGATGGAGAAAAACCCCTGTAGCTTCCCCTCCTAGCTTCTACAGATTTTTGCCATGGTCCTAGGACCTTTGCAACTTCTAAAATGTGAACTGAAATCAACAGATTTTCCCCATTTACCATTTCATTTTATTGACATCTTTTGCTTAAGGACGGTTGTGCCAAATCTTTTGCTTCACCTTTACATAAATGCCATTAACATTTGGAGCCAAAAGTAAAGGCAGAAAGCATGTGCAGGTAGAAAGCAAAAAAAAGATTTTTTGCTGTATAAACACAAAGAAAGCATTTTACCCAGTGTTTATTAAATATAATAGTTACAAAGTCAGATTGGGAGACACAATATCCTGCATAACTGAATGCAATAGACTTTTAACTATATGTTTTCGTCAGGGAAAGAAAAATATTAGTGGCTTCAGCTCAACTTGACATTTCATGCAATGTTTCTGTATCATGTGGAGAGAGAAGCCTGGAACCAGCTAACCAAAAGAACAGGGTTGAAACAGTGTCTGCAGACAACTGAGAGTATTTTTAAATTCCTAACCACAGCCTAAATTCCATTAGCATGAGACTTGGAAGGACACATCTGTTATTCTTTAAGGAACTAAAGCAGTTGGCTGGCCTCCTAGCTCTTGAACAAAGTGTTCAAGGCTCACATGGAAACACTGCACTGCACATAACAAATCTGTTTAATTTAAATTATATTTCTAACGGAAAAAGAAAGGGAGAAGTGATGATTGAGAAGCATCTGTGAAGGATCTGCTATACCTGTTTTTTTTTTCAAAATCTGTCTTCATATCTTGAGTCATCCATCTTCTGGAGTTGCTGGAGGAAACAAAAACATGGAAGCACTGTAGATAAAAAGTACAATGTCTGAAGATTAAGTCTAGCTTCCTGTTTTACTGTCTTATATATGAATAGGAAGTTTACAGAACAGGTATGAAAAAAGCTCTGTTTGAGTTCATTTTATTCACAACAAATTGATTCATAACACTGACCAGCCTTTATGGTTTTTTCCTCTTTCCTTTCCCTTTCCCTTTCCTTTCCCTTTCCTTTCCCTTTCCTTTCCTTTCCCTTTCCTTCTCCTCTCCTCTCCTCTCCTCTCCTCTCCTCTCCTCTCCTCTCCTCTCCTCTCCTCTCCTCTCCTCTCCTCTCCTCTCCTCTCCTCTCCTCTCCTCTCCTCTCCTCTCCTCTCCTCTCCTCTCCTCTCCTCTCCTCTCCTCTCCTCTCCTCTCCTCTCCTCTCCTCTCCTCTCCTCTCCTCTCCTCTCCTCTCCTCTCCTCTCCTCTCCTCTCCTCTCCTCTCCTCTCCTCTCCTCTCCTCTCCTCTCCTCTCCTCTCCTCTCCTCTCCTCTCCTTGAGTCTCCTCTCCTTGAGTCTCCTCTCCTTGAGTCTCCTCTCCTCTCCTTGAGTCTCCTCTCCTCTCCTCTCCTTGAGTCTCCTCTCCTCTCCTCTCCTTGAGTCTCCTCTCCTCTCCTCTCCTCTCCTCTCCTTGAGTCTCCTCTCCTTGAGTCTCCTCTCCTTGAGTCTCCTCTCCTTGAGTCTCCTCTCCTTGAGTCTCCTCTCCTCTCCTCTCCTTGAGTCTCCTCTCCTTGAGTCTCCTCTCCTCTCCTTGAGTCTCCTCTCCTCCTCTTTGCATTTTGCCTTTTCCTTTATCCTTTCTCTTTTTCTTTTTTCTTCTTCCCTTTTTCTTTTATTTCTTCCTGCTGGAGTAGGTGCAAGACCTCCTTAACCAAGACTTTGAGGCAAAAATCTAAGTTTGAAGATTTAATAAAATTCAGCCACGTAGAATGGGGGAAAAAAAGTGAAGGATGGAAGAAAGGTAAGGAGAGTAATACACAAATAAATTATAAATAGAGAAAAGTTTCCATTTAATCTTTAGGTTAAGGAATTGAAGTCCTCACATCTGGACGACTATCAAAGAGACGGAGAGGCCGTGGACATATGTGTTTATGTATGTTATCTAGAGAGGTGCAGTAGGTTAGTGAGAACAAAAAATTACCAGGAACTATATGTTTACAAGAAATGTATACAGGAAAGATTTTGTGACTAGGTGTGCAGACTTTATCCACTGCCTTTGAAACCCCTTAGTACTCAAGTTTTACAGCATCCTCTAAGTGTAAAATATAAAGGCTGAACAAGGAAAACATTCATATGAACTGTCCTGAGTTTTTAATGTAAAATGTACCTGTAATCCTTGAAACCACATTCATGAATTGTGTACAAAGCATAGTATTTCCATGTCTTTCATTGCTAGTTGATAGACATGGGAGGAAAAGCCAATTGTAAGTCTGAATTTCTAATTTGTGGTTTTCTTTTTCTACTAACTGTCATAGAACTAAGCCCACTGTAGATGTGAGGATTCTCTCTTTAAAGTCTCCTCTTCGCATTTGTCTTTGATTTCTTTGTTAAAGAGAAAAAAAAAGGAAAAGGATAAGAAAATAAATATTAGAAACTCTTAAGTATTTGAGAAGACAAGCTCTTTCCAGTACTAAAGAAAGGGAAGACCAGCAGCATTTTTATAAGACTTGGACAAGTCTACAGTCATGTGGCCACAGCACTCTTGATGGGAGATTGTCTTTATGTCTGGTCATCCCTTGCCTAGAGTGGATATCTTTATTGATATTTTATGGGTTTGATTTCTTCATTTAAAAGAGTTAAAACCCACAAGAGTGCTGTTTGCTGGCCAGCCAAGTTCCACATGCCTCATAATGCATGCTGGTCACTGAAGTATGTCAAACACTACTTCAAGAAAAACCCTCCAATTATAAAAAAGCACTATAATCGTACATCTAGGAACATATGTTCAAACTGGCTTCCTCTATTTTAAGCAGAACAAAGGCCAACTGAAATGTTTCAAGGGAGATGACACTGTTTTGTATGGAGACACTAACAGGGCTTTTTGGGGTGAGAACCCCGTGATCCAAAACTGAAAATGAAAATAAATGTACTGTGGAAAAAAAAAAATTCAGCATGTAGGAACTTACAGATGATTGTCAGGAGAACTCTCCCACTTATGCTGACCCCAATTCTGTCAATGATTTGCAGTATAAACTGAAATTAAGAGGGATAAAGCTTCTACAAACAAATAATTTGCAGTAGGCTATATGAAGTTGAAACTATTGGACAAACTCGCAGACCTCTCAATCTTTCAGTTCCAAAATACCTCTGTTCCACTGCTTTCTGTCTGTAAGTTAATACACAAACAAATTCAACTTTATATACTGGTTGAACCATCTGAGTTCTGCCACCAGGAAAACAAAGCATGCTTGTGTGCCCCTGGAAACCACTTTAGTACCTGTTCATCAGGGGTACTGAACTATGTCAGCCTTCATGTTCATACCTGATTCTGGTCCAAGGAATTCTGGCCCCATACTCAGAGTACTGCCATGCAGCAGAGCATGCAAGCTGTAATTTCAGAATGCAGCCTTAATGTGGCACAGATGCAAGCCTGCCTTCAATCCCTCAGCTCTGCCCAGGCAGTTCCAGCCAACACCATTCATCGCCCAGATGTTTCGCTATACAACACACAAGATATCATCCAGTGTATGTCAGGGAAAAAGTCAATAATTAGTATAGACTTAATTTCACCACCTACTTTTAGCAGTGAAAGAATAGGAAGCAGCATGTAGGGAAAGCTTGAGAGGCTTTGAATAATTTCATTACATTGTGCTACACTGGGGATTTCATCATTCAGAATGAGATGAGCAAGCACTTGCTCAAAATATGGAATGATTGGCCTTCAAGGTCACCAGAATTGGTGGCAGTGCACAGCATGACTACTTGCCAAACAGTAGAAAGAGAATGAATCAAATGCTATCAATGCATTTTTCATCTTCAAACTCATCCTGTGTGCCTCATGGAGAAACAGAACTGATGCCACGGAGGACAAAATAGTATGAAACTAATAACATTTCCTGTCTTGCATTTGCTTCCTCCATCTGCCCACATTTCCTGGGTGACAGGTTCATCTCAGCAAAGTTTAGTTGAAAATCCATTCAGAGTGCAAGCTCTTACAACTTACATTTTCAACTGTACACAGAAAATCTGAGTGGTTTGCAATGATTTAATGTGTGAATGTTTACTTTAGTAGCAGCAAGAATTTTTGCTTTGTTAGCCTTATAATGAGTGTGCCTTGCCCTTTTTGCTCAACAGCAGAGAGAGAGGAAGCCGTCTTGAAGGCTCTATTTACCTAGAGGAGAGCTCTTTCCCTTGTTCTCAAATGTGTAGATCCTTATATAGTCTAAGCAAACTTTTTTGATGTCATTTCAGCATTCTTGCTCCATTGGCTTCCCTTTTAGAGAGGGACTATTCTCCCGTTCTTTAAAATGAATTGTGACATCAACATTTTAAAGATTTTCCATTTTGCTTTTAAACCAAGATCTTGAGAAGTGGTATTTCCTAAAGATCATATTCTATCCTAGCCTTTCTCTCATGGCTTTTGACCAGACAATTTTCCCTGAATCTGAGAAATATTTAGCAAAGGAGAAGAAAATGCAGAGTCCAACACACAGAGATAAATGGGTAATCAGATAAGGATTTAGTGCTTTCCAATAGGCCTGTGGAGACTACTGAATCAAGATCTCATTCACTAATTATGTTTACATGTTTAAATGTTTAAATAAAATGTAAAACCACTAAACGAGAGATGGAGTTTGTAACTCAGGCCTTCACCTAACTCATGAAAAACAAGCAAGAATTTGGCAGTCTTCCACATGACAGCTGTATCCTTCTATCACTGGATTCCAGGTGATTTAGACATAAATAAATTTTACTTTAAAACAAAGCATACTCTGAAATGTTTCTGTCATTGTTTCTCATTTACATAGTTTTATTCTTATTGGATTTGAGAAATTTTGCCTACTGTAGAGAAGCCTCCAGAGAACTAGAGCTACCATACTGTCTCTGTGACCTTTTATTTCTCCTTTGAATCTTTTGCTTCACTGGCAGTCTAGCAGATGAAATGTGACTCTGGAGTTGAGGAGAGCTTTGCTCTGCCATTCTTTCCTCTCTGTCCTTACCTTTCTCTAAGAAAAATACTGAGAGTTCCCTCCTTTAAAAAGTTCTATAAGACCTGCTGCTGGCAATCATTCTATGAAGGTTGACTATTTTATTTAATCTCTATATCCTTCTTCTCTCACCATTGTTTTGATTCATACCACTGTTTGCACCAACACAAAATTTCTATCTGCTCCCATTCATTCAAGGCCTCTAAATTCTTTCAAAGCCACTTAGTTCCTATATTATATTGTTGAGGAGCTTTGTCTCACACTGTCAAAGAAATGTGATTAAACTCTAAAGATTGCTTTTCAAAAACTAACCTCTGTGTTTATAGCAAATCAAAACAGAATGTAATCAACTCAGTTTGCTTTTGACAGATGTTTAAAGCAATTTTATGCTACACAGCTTTCTTCTTTCTATCTGGTTTCTGCAGGGCCAGGATACATCAGTTATAATTTAGGTTCATAGAAAATGGGGTGGATTGTTTGCCACTAGATAGTTGTTTTCTATACAATACTATTCCTTTACTTTTAGCATTTATGTTGTTAGTTTAATGCTTGCAAAACATGGTGCTCTGGCAGAACTGAAAAGTTAAGTCCTCTGTTTATAAACCAGGAAAAGCACACTAATTTCCTCTTCTGCCTCACTGAAGTGCCTTAACAGCAACATGGCTACAGCTGTAAAACTAAAATATCCTTGAGGATATGATTAGCTTTAAGCAAGTGAGTGGCCCCATTAAATGTCTTGAAATCAATTATACTAATTCTGCTCTAAATTAAGTAACTGAACTGCTCTATCAAACTGATGCTCTACTGCCCACTCCTGGGCATAGGAAAGTAATTCATCCTCAAAATCTGCAGCTTGGCTTTCCTCCTGAGCACTTGATGTTGACTCTGAAGCAAACACTTGTCTCACCAAGAGCCAGAGTCCACTGGATAACCATGATCTGAATGCAGAAACATTCTGGATTGGATTTGAGCCAGTTACCTGACAGACTCCACATTTTCCCACTGACTGGTGAATCCCCTTTCTCTTCCTATTATTACCATAAAAAGAATTTCAGTATTCCTGATCTTCATCAGACTACAAGTAGCAGGAAAAGAAAGTATGTAACATGCATCCATTTAGCAGTCACCCTAGCAAAAGTGTTTTTCTTCTTAAGCTGAAATGCTATAGAATCAACCATAGGCTGAGACATCCCATGAAGAGGGAATCTCGAAGAAATGCATCTTTGGTTTTTATATGGGAATCATTATTAAAATAAAATAATATATCTTAAAAGGGAATGTAAGCATGATTAGGGTCCTTAACATGGTATTTAAGTAATTCTCTCTCCAAAGTGAGAATAAAGGTTATTTAGAACAGATTCTGTAATGCACAAAATAAATCCTTTTATCCCCAGCACTGGCTTTGAAGACATGTCCTGCCTGTTAAGAATGCCAGGGCTTTGGGCCTGAAGCAGTTCTTTGCATTATTCTTCCCTTTGCCCTTTGAAGCTTCAAATGGGTCCTGCCAATTATTGTTTTAGCAGTAATCACCATGGGGTGATAAACTAACACAGTTACTAAAAATGAAGCATAGATAATAAAACCATGACTGTATCAAAGGGAAAATTTGCAGGAGGACTCCACTTCAGGTGTCAAGGGTAGCAGCCTGTCCCTGTAATGCAGGGAAAGAAGAAATATCATGAATTCAGGGAAGGAATAAACAGCCATAAACACCTTGGTACTGCTATTGTGGCTCATACAGCTAGTTACACTTTGTAAATGCTGAGCTTTAGATCTTCCCTGAAGTCTCACTGACTTGGGGACAGTGTGCCAATCCCAAGGATACACCAGTTAATTTGTAGCTTGCTTTCTTTCTTTGTTTGGGACCTTAATACGTTTTCCCAAGAAAAATCCATGGTGGAGACAATTCCCCTTGAGCAGCATAGATGCAAACTCGTTGTTAATATGCTCTCATTTCTCACTGTGCACATGTCCTTGGAGCTCCTTGGTGCCAACTGCTTTCTGTCTTTTCCCCACTCCAAAGGCATCCACAGAACATTTTTCTTAAATGTTCGAGCATTTAACAGACATACTGGCAGTATCTGGGAATTTAATTGTTTTTGATAGTATCACCAGCTAGCACTCATACTTGGGAGAAGCACTTGTATGATTTGTATGGGACCTGTTTCCCTAAAAAAGCTCTACAGTACTGCACAGAACTGGCAAGCACCACAGCATGAATATGCAGCAACAGTATTATTCAAGAATCACAGTTAATGGTAATAACCTTTTTCCCCCCAAATTAATCAGAAAATATGTAAGTCAGCATATTTAAATAATGAATTGAAATCAGAGCACAGCATGAATAATATTTAAATTAAATCTGACAACATGAGAAACACAAAAAAAGAGTATTCACAGTAATGGAAATAAGAAATTTTGAAAAATGCATTTTCTGAAGGAGCAAATAATTAAAAGACCTACTTCAGTACGATAATTTATGGAATGACCTTATCAGCAAATAAAAATTGTAGTTACACTAAATGAGGCCTCCATAAAATGAAAAGGAGAATAAATGAAAGCAAGACTGATTTATACCTACGGCTTTGCAGGAAGGCACAGAAACTAAAAGAGGTAGGATTTTTTAATGAAAGACAGCTCAATTTTTGTAGCTGAAACCTCTGTGTCACTAAAAGTGCTATAAGGAAAGAAAGCCTTTTAAAAAGCTGTTTATAAACTTAAGCATGTCTCAAACCAAGGACCTAGATAACAAGGATCTCTGGTTCACATTTCTGAATGCTGGAGCTCACAGTGGGAGAGTACACAAATGCAAATGCTTGAAGAACACTCTTTTTCCATGACAGTACCTTGCTTTGGGCCAGAGATAAGGAGTAAGTAAGATTTTGGAGTAAGTATTTGTGGTTTTGCTTTTCACTGCTGATGTTGAAGTATACTCAGGATACCTGGATGTTGCACTCTGCAAGCCAAATTCCAGACAGCAGGGAAGTACAGAGCCTTGGTCAGTTCAGCTCTGACTTTAATACCATTTAATCTCTTTGAAAGCCCAGTTGCCAGTGCCCTTCCTCTCCTTCTCTCCTCGTGTGACATAGCTGGTTACACCTTGTATTTAACTGCACATCATGGTCTTTGGACAGCAGAGTTACAACCTGCCGAATAAAAAGAGTCCCTTACATTGCTGCCAGATCAAGAGCACGTACTTCTAATTTAGCTGTTAGTAGGTGTTACTCCTCAGCACTGTCAGAAATGGTCCTCAGTGGTTTAGTGTGCTTCCTGGCTCCCATTTCTCTTCTGGATCTGCAAACAGGGAGCTTTCTGAAAGCCCTTTTTAATGTTCACACCGAAATTCCCCACCTTCGGCTGCAGTACGAATGTGTCTTTTTGGCAGCCAGCAGTCATTGTGAATAGTGACTGATTCCCTCCATTCTGCTGTTCAGGCTTGCACAGATATATGTGACAGCAGGGATGAGGAAGGTGTCACCACAGCTTCATTCTGGCACACGAGAGGGTGGTGGGGAAGTAACAGCGTTTTCGTTCCAATACTGGCTGCTCAATTAAACCAATCGCTGATTGCAGACAAAGGCACTCTGAACTCACAGATGGGAACAACGCCATCCTCACAGATGGGCATGAGCATCCAGCACCAAGGAACATTGCACCACCACTGAATATCTGCCTTGATGCCTGGCCAGAAATGTCAAAAAAACAGGTGTTGATCCTCATCTTCTGTGCCCACAATACCAGGGAATGCAGCACCTGTCATTAATCCAACAACCCTCCGAGTGAATTTCCAGAAGTTCATGGGAAAAATAAGGAGAATGAAATCAGTAGGCTTAAACAAGCTGAGTGGTTTTGAAATGCACTTCTATATTTAGAAATCTTAGAACAAAAAATTGTTTGATATCTGGTCTCAGTGACACCTTGATTTCCTGAAAACATTGGAATAATCTTCCAGGAAAATAGCAGTTCTCCTGAAGCCATTAAACTTACTGCATACTGTAGGATTCTGAATATTTTAAGGGAACAGAAGCTATGTATCACCAAATACAACCCTGCTTTTAGCACTACTGGGTTTACAAATTTAATATTGTGATAGAGGACACTGAAGAAAGAAGGGACATGTTAAGAAGAGAGTCATGAACGACAGGCAAGTCTGAATGATGTTGCTCTTTAAGTGAACAGTCAAGATATGTACAAAATCACAGATTTGCCTGACAGCATTCACTGTAATCAAGGGGCAGCACAGCTCAGAGCTCTGCCTGAAAACTCCACATCTCTAATAGAAATGTATTTCCAACTGCTTTAAAAGGCATAGGCAGCCCAGAGCTCATTTTTTTACTTGAGTCTCTCTTCTTTTCTGCATACTGCATGAACATCTGCCTAATGAAAGCAGAAGGGGCTCAAAATAATATGAGCACTTTGGGAGAGGGATCATAATTTTGGCTTCCTTCAAGTGAGAAAAGAAGGAAGGTAGAAACTAAAAGGTATGACAAGTATGAAGAAATAAAGAAAAGTTAAAAAATGCAAAGCAGTGCATAGGAAAATCTTGAGAAGCTTGGAATAATTTTATTACATTGTGCTACACTAGGGATTTCATTGTTTAGAATGAGATGAGCAAGCACTTGCTCAAAATATGGAATGATTGGCCTTCAAGGTCACCAGAATTGGTGGCAGTGCACAGCATGACTACTTGCCAAACAGTAGAAAGAGAATGAATCAAATGCTCTCAATGCATTTTTCATCTTCAAACTCATCCTGTGTGCCTCATGGAGGAACAGAACTGATGCCACGGAGGACAAAATAGTATGAAACTAATAACATTTCCTGTCTTGCATTTGTTTCCTCCATCTGCTCACATTTCCTGGGTGACAGGTTCATCTCAGCATTGTTTAATTGAAAATCCATCCAGACTGCATTAATGTGTGAATGTTGACCTCATCAGCAGCAAAAATATCCTGCTTTTTAAGCCTTACTAAAACTGTGCTTTTTCCTTTCTGCTCAACAACAGAGGGATAGGAAGCTGTGTTGAAAGCACCACATACCCAGAGGAGAGCTCTTCCTTCGTCCTCGAGGCTACAGACCCTTACAGAGAGTGAAAGTCTAGCCTGAGAGTGCTTTCCTTACATCATGCTAGCGTGCCACTGCGAAGCAGGAGTCTGTTTGGTTTCCTCTTTAGAGAGAGACTATTCCCCATTCTTCCAAACATACTTTGCTTCTGGAAGAAGGAAAGTGAAATGGGAAAATTATTGATCGAAAAGGGAAAAAAAAGTAGAAATATTGGAAAGTGAATTTTTTTGTGGAAAAAAAAAAAAGAAGCGCAGAGGATTTTACTCTACCTCATCTAGTCTTCTAAGCTTCACATCATGTCAGTTGCTATCAGATTTACCTTCCTCTGCCTAGACAAGAAAGCTGACAGTACCTGATTCTGCAGAGTAGAAGGAAAAAATGACCAGCTGTGTTAGCTCTTTGTTTGTGGACAATGAGTGTATCTCCCTTTTTATTCAGATGGTTACAATCAGATGGTTACAATCTCAAATAACTCTATGAGCCTTCAAGGGGATTGTCTGAACACTGACATGGTTAAACTTACCCTAAACTGACATTTCCATACTCTGCATGTTGAAAGAAACACATTGCCTCTCTTACAGACCTTTTTCTTTCTTCTACCTTGTTTATAATCACTGGCACAACCCTTGTCTTTGCATTTTGGTGTTTTCTTTAGGAAAGTAGCTTTCCCTGTGGACAAATGAACATGATGAGATGCTATGAAAGCTCTAGCCTAAACAAAATTAGTTCCTTGTCTTTGAGTGAACTCCTTACAAGTTTTTATGCTGGCCTGTACTAGGAATAAATGTATACTTTATCCATTTCAGAAAGTCTTAGCCATTTAAAAGCTTAGTTCTCTACAGAATTCACAGATAGCAGGAGGAATTACCATCCACATTCTTCTAGGCATAAACAAGCATGGATTATAAACTGTTTTTCTTGGAAGGAGGTATAGTCTCAGGCCAGTCTCTTTGAACGAAAATTCAACAATTCTTTTCTGTTTGCAAGCACTTCCTGAATGCCCTGTTTTCATATCAGTGAAAATCCCCCTAAGGCCAACAAACTTCTTGATAAATTGCCTAAGGATTTGGATCCAATTGTTAATACAGCAAATTTGTTTGATTTGGGCACTGGATAAGATATTGATAGCTTTCACAGAAAGCTGAGATGTGGTGACATTTACTAATAATTTTCTGAAAAGGTTTTTTTTTTTTGTTTTACACAAAATGGTCAATTTTGTTTTTACTCAAACACTCTCAATTTCAAAAGCAAACATCTTTGTTTATTTCTGTCAATTATACAAACCAATAAGCACTCAATACAAGAAAAATTGTGAGAAACATCATTTGGAACAAATCAGAACCAGTGAACAGGTGAATCACAAAAAGATAAAAGGTTTGTAAAAGAAATGGAATCAACAGTGACATGCATGCTTTGGAAAACTGTCATTTGAAGGACAGAAGGATATACAGTCACCCAGTTTATGAGGGCTGCTCTCTTTGTGCCATAAACAGTATTTTTGTTTGTGTTTTCAAAAAATAAATGCTCTTAAGTTAGCAAATCAACCTTTATCAAATACTCACTTGTTTTTATTATTTTTTCTATAAAAGTTCACATTATTATAAAACAACTGTGGTTATTATTGTAAAACAGCAGTTTTCTGTGAAATGTTCTTCATAAGAATAATTCTTTCATCTTGTTTCAGAATGTTGACCCTCCCCACACACCTTTCAACTCTCTCGTCGTAATTTGCAAGTGGAAAAATTAGGAACCATGTCATCTTCCTGCACTGAGACAGTTGTTTACGCCTCTGTGGGTGTTATTCTTGTTAACCTGCTCAAACTATGAGTTTAATTTTTATAAACCACCTGTCTTGGCATTTCCAGTAGTCAGTAAAGAGCCATGAACACTCCTCAGAGAGACTCATTAAATCTATCTTGCATGTTTATTTTGGGCCCTTTTTTAAAATTGAGGTTTTTTTCCTCCCATAATCTGTTAAATGAGTTTATACCAACTAACTTTGCATGGTATATTTTCTAGATAGTTGAAGGTAGTTGTGAGCAGTTCAACTGTGTGCATAACAGATCAGATATTAAAAGATTTTTGATTATGCATGGGCAGATGTCCCAAAAATAAGAAGTTCATGCACAATAGGAAAATTAGCTCCAACTTGAGCAAGTTTGGCTTCATATATTGCCAAAAAATAGTAAAATAAATAATGCTGAGTTCACCAGTATATATGCTACAAAGGTTTTTATTTTACTCTAAGCATATTTTTATCAGGAAGGTCCCTACCAGGTTTGCATCTGTCCCTCGTACTGTTACAATTATACCACAGGTGCAAGGAATAGTCACTGATATGGAATTGTTTTTTTATATATATATATATATATATATATATATATATACACATATATGTGTGTGTGTGTGATATATGTGTGTGTGTGTGTGTGTGTGTGTGTGTATGATGTACATATGCATATATGTAATCTAATTGAGATGAAATGGTTATTCAGGAAGAATTCAGTCTGATAAAGCACATGTTTAAATAAGAGATTGATTTCTCTTTTAACTTAGTTGTGAATTTCTCTCATGGACTGCTCCATACCCAGGAATAGCAAGAAGAGCTAGGGAGGACATTTCAACTATGACTCTATTTTCTGATTTAGGACTTCCTGCAAATCAGTTTCAAGACCCTGGAGTAGGGTATCATCCATGCCATTTTGGTCAGGAAAGTTCTGCCAAATCTAGGCTGCCATATTTCTAATGTGCACACCCTCAGAGGGTTTAATGGCCCCACTTAGAGCAATCTAGAAGGAGTGAGGAGGAAACCCCTCATTAAAACTGTAGGTGGTGGAAAGTTTAGTAAGCAATGTATGCTACTGTGTTTCACAGGTAGATTTCTGCACTTTATTTAATCAGATACACTGGGAATCTACTTAATAGCTCATGATCCCAGGGAATCAGTTTGGCCTCAGGTAGTGAATGGCACTGACTGCTGAGTAATGAGGATACTTCTGACAAACATTTCTGTTTGATAGCTATTGTTCAGTTGGGTTGTGTTTAAGTACATGACAAATGAGCACAATATTCTACACATTCAATTCTCTAATACAGAGCTAGCCAAATAAAAAAGTAAAAGTATGTAATTAAGGTGGGATAAAATCATTTGGTGTGTCTGTGTTTATACAGTACCCTATCTTATTTTGTGTCATTCACAGCTTTAAATTGCATCCTGGCCTGTAAGAGACCATTGAAACATTATTTACTGCTGGATGCCAGCTATATCTGTCAGCACTTCAAAAATGTACAGTTGACAATGAGTCATAAATATGAGATTAATTAGTGTGGTAGTTGGAAGTTATGATGCTGATTCAGTTATTTAGCATCCACTTCACTAAGATAATTTGCATATGTTCTGCCCTCTTATCATCTGTTAAAAGATTTGATTAGAAAAAGGAGTCTAAGAACACTGAATGCTAAGGGAAGAGAGGGACACATGGGAAGGGCACATGATGGTGTTTGGCTAAAACAGAACAGAAGACAGCCCTTAGTGTTGGCATGAAAAAGGCTGAAGAGTCAGCAAGGTTGACAGGATTGGTGCCTTTCGAAACAGAACAATAGGCATTAATTATATTTAGAAGTTCAAAGACCAAACATGAAAATACCTAATTGGTTTATACTCTTGATTTTAAACCCTGTTCCTTTATTCTGCATTTTATTGTTTTTTATTCAAGCCACTGGGAATTTTGCCAGTGCTCCCAGTGGGAGAATTAGGTATACTATGAATACATTTTCAGATATTAAAAAAAATTACAGCAGTATACAATTCTGCATTCATATTGCAGATTAATCAGGCATCACATATTGAATGTGACATATATGTGCCAAACTGCAGAGCTATAGGAAAAATTAATTAATGAAAAGCCTTATCTTCTTCACCTAGCTCCATCCTCTTGCTCCCCCTTTGGCTTTAATTGCCTAAATAAATGTTCAATCCTTCTGTAACACCCTATGTCCTAGAGAATGTTGTGAGGCTTCTGAAGGTTAGCCATCTTTTTCAGGACAAATATGAAATTGTTGAAGATACAGTCACCTATTTCTCTGTAAGAATGCATGGGAAATCAACAAAAGTCTGCCCTAGACTGTTTCTTCTAAACATATTATTCCATAGGTTCCTATTACTGACTTGTAGGCAATTGCACTCTGAGTTGCTTACCTCCAGACTTCAACTGTAGTTAAATAAACATAATAGGCACTTTTAGGTGTTTTTTTAGAGTTTCTTTTAGATCTGATTTCCTTTTAATTCTCAATCAGATGTAGACACCTCCTTCTGCGTGACTGAAGTCCTACTTCAAAACTGCCTGTTTCCCCTACCCAAGGGAGCTAAGATCAAATTTAACTATCTGCATTTGGTCAGATAGACTCACCCTGTGGCCCCAAATTTCTAGTGAAGCTACTGACAGATATTTATGCTGATGAAGGTGTAAATTGAATGAAATACCGAAGCAGTCCTTCCATAATATTCAGAACCACTGAAAGGTGGTTCTGAAAGTCATGGGCCAATTCTGGTGCATTGTCCTGGGAAGTCTCATTAATAACTGGCAGTCTTGTAAATGGGACCTTTAAGAAAATGTGAGGAAAGGAGTTTGGCTCAGTGTAGCAATGAGAAGAATGAGGGAAAATACAAAATCATACTGTGTGTATTTCTTGGACCTGCTAAGAGGCAGACCAGCTTGTGTTCATGTCCCCTGGGAATAGGGCAGGAAATAAAAGAATACTTCAGTGAGGAAAATTTACATTAGATATTAGACAAAATTCTAAGAGAAAGAATCCCTCAGTGAAGGATCAGTTTACTGAGAGAGAATATGGAACCTTTTAAATAAATATGTTTTTAAAATTTCTGGGCAGCATCCACTGGGTACTTTTATAAGTTAGGACGTGGAGACCTTCAAGGTTCCTTTTTCCCTTAACTCCCTTACTTTTCTGTAGTTTTTACTTTTTCTTTCACTCATCTCTCTCTCTCTCTCTCTTTCTTAATGGGTTGTATTGAAGAGGAGAGACTCACAACCTCCAGTAGTAGCCCTAATTTTATTTTTATGTATGGATTCCAAACAAGTAAACTCTTTTTATATCACCTGAAGTTTCTTAGGTAACTCTGAGCTTTATGGCTTCGTATCTGGCCTCAGAGAAACAAGTTACAAGTGAAAAAATAATTGCTCTGTATTTTAACCTTTGAAAAGAAAACAAAAGGGGCAGGAGCTAGCTAGAGCAGAGAAAAATACATCATTTACAGAATAATCCTTTCTGTCTGAAACTGTGCTGAACATAGGGAACAGCCTCAGAGGAGCATGTGGAAGAAAGGAATGCCTGCAGAAACCCCCACAGGGGTTTCTGTCCCACTACCTGCTGGCTTAGCCTTCAAAAACACCATGTCTGACAGCCTGAAAAAGAACAAGCTGGGATTTACTTCTGCCTACAAATTTTTATCACATTTCCCTTTATGAAAAAGAATAATTTCCACAGTCTGGGATTTCTTCATTGCTTCTGCAGAACAATGGCTACTAGCCAGGGTACTAGCCTATATTTAAATACTATATAGCTAAAATCAGCAATATTGAATTTTCAAAGAAGATTATAAGTAAGATGGGGAAAAAATCCTTAGAATCTTTATTTTTCTACACCACATGGACATAAGAAAGGGATTAAAAATGTGACAGAACAAAAGGAAAAATAATTTAGCACATTATCCCATTACTTTTCAGATAATCACTGGATTTGTGTCATTTGAATAATTTTGGCTTCTGTGGTTACTAATAAAAAAATCTCTGAAAGAAAACCCCAAACTACTGTGTTTCTAACTGAAACTGCATTAAGCTGACCTTCCCCCTACCCTGTTCCTCCCTTCAGCAGCTAAAGATGTATTTGGTTACCTATGAAACAGATCATACATTTCTCTTTTTTACAGATAGTAGACAGCAATTTTCTATACATTAGACTTTGAATAGTGGGAAAGAACCCATTGTAATGTTCCCATCTTCTTTCTGAAGATAACTACCTCTTTATTTTTCTTTTCTACTTTCAAAAATAGTCGAGGATTTATAGACTGAAGACCAGAGGTTTTTCAGAGAATTTTCAGAAAAGAAATCCCACCATATTTTAAGGCCAGCAAAAATTCACACAGTGGTCTAAATTACACACAACAAACCTCCACATTAAATATAATTTGAGCCTCAACTATCCAACAGTAAAACACAGGAACAGGTAAATTTTTGTGCTTAAGCCCTACAATGAATCTACTTCTGAGACTTGAAATCTGTTCCAGTTCTTATTCCTCCCACACCAATGCCAGTGTTTAAATCCGCCTTTCCCAGAAACTTCTCCAGACACTTTCTACCCTGTCTCTTTTTGTATTTAAGCATTTCCTGCAAATTTTTTTGTACTGCTATCAACAACTAGAAACATTATTGGTCTGTGTGTCAAATGAGATCAAATCACAAATGAAGAAGAGCTGCCAAGGCTCTACTCATTTTAAATCAGAAGTGGTGGTAATGGGCAATCATGACAGCTCAGGGGAGTTTGCAGCCATGCTGCTGTCATCTCCTTTGGCACCAGGACCACTTTTAGGATGGCTACATTTATTTTTCTGGGTGGGAATTACTGATGCTATAGCCCACTGAAGTGTCCAGAATCTCTGAGGTAACAGATGTTGGTAATAACTCAATGAATGCTCAGTGGGTGGTGCCCAAACCGCTGAGAACAGAGCAGAAGTCAGAATACAAGCCATTTCCATCACCTTGATGAGCTCAGCCCTCCTGCCCCTATTAGGAGGAATTTTGTTGCCTCTTCACTTTCTTTCTTTTGGTCTTTTCATTGTGCATTTCTTTCCACAGAACTACACAGATGTAACAGGAAAAATGAAGATGTATGTATGACACCATTGTGTCACCCTCATGGGAGTTTGAGAGTCCATACCCCATCAATATGAGAAGAGCTGAGATGTGAAGCTACCCTCCATCTCCTACTTCCCTCCTCTAATATCTAGGGCTTCTGTGGATTTGTCCTCAGAATCACATTTCCTTCACCTCAGAATGAAAAAGGCTCTGGGTGCTTGCACAGATATGTTTGCAGATGCCTAGGCAAAACAGAGAACCATATGGTTGGAGACATACCCAGAATTAGGCAGGGTTTGAAGAGGATTTAAGGACAATTTTGAGGACTAAATTTTTGAATGTGGCTATGTGCAGATTAGCAGAAAGATAAAATCTATTCAGTTGAAATATGGAAAACTTTTGACAAAAAATCTCTTCCTCAAGTCTGAGATAAAAGACTACAAAGCCAAACACAAAAGTTTGTGTTTGCAGGCTAACAACCTACCACCATAACATAAATGTTGTTTACCAAGACACCTGGTTTGGCTTACATGGTTTGGCATATGTTCATGGCTGTAGATGCAGCTGGACATCCAATCACCTTGAAGATTCTTGGCCTTTCTTCCTTCTGTTAAATTGCAGAAAAAGAAAAAGGAAAATCCCAGGAGTTTCCATTTATTTTAATAGCAAGTTAAATTCATTTTCTCTTTCTTCTATTTATATAGCTTTAAATTATGACTCTCTTTGTTGCCAGCTACTCCTGTAGTAGCATTGTTTGTCTTTTGTAAGCACATTTTAACTGTGTCTTTGTAACACTTTGAGGAAAATGAAAAATATTGGGGCTATGGGGATACTGACATTCAGGATAAAATTACCGCTGCAAGGGCTTTTGAGAAATAAGACCAAACTTTTCCCAGTTGCTAAAAATATATTAAATAAAGATCCCTCAGTACATCAAACACTTTATTTTCCACAATATTTTTGTTTACTCTTTGCCAAAGCCACAGTGATATGAAATAACTGGCAAAGCAGAGTTAACACCACTCTGTTATGTTGTAAAGAAATCAAAACTCAGATAAGAATGGATGGCAAATTTCATGTCACATCCCACTTGAGTTCAAGTGGCTATTGGAATTCATAGAAAAAATCCACAACACAGTTCAGAAAATACAAAGTGTGTGAGCACCATCCACAGACACAAGACACACTTTTGGCTATCTAACTGACAATCTTTTACTCTAAGGCAATGGGCTTCTTGTACCCCAAACCTCAGCCAAAATTCCCAGAAGGGCAATATAACACAGATACATAAAAAACAAACAAACCAAAAAACCACCTGAAATATGTGGGAGGAGTTTCAAAATTTTTCTAAGTGGTACAATGGTGCCTTAAATTTTATCTTTCACATTTTCCATATTCTGTACAGCATTAGTATATAACTCTGAACTTCACATAAAGTGTTAGCAGGTTCTCTTCAGTTCAGTTAGACAAAACAATCCTTTTCCAGCCTGAGAATCAAGGACACCATTGCAGCTTCAGGCCCAAAAAGTATAAACAGCAGTGAACTGAGGAGAGCAAACTGGGAGGATGGGACTTCATGACCTGAAGCTGTAATTGGACAATTAACCCCAACATGGAAATGGACCAAAACTTATAAAAGTGTGAAAACTCATGAACGGTCATCCATCTTGCATCCATCTTGGCTCCATCTTGGGTGGAGCCACAGCTCTTGAGTTGCCCAGGGTTTATCCTTTGAAAGCCTTTTCAATAAATACCTACTTTATTCCTTTCACACTGCCTAGTTTTTCTTCTAGGTAGCCTCTCTACGTATCAACAGTACTATGCCAAATATCCCCTTCTGGTATAGAATATGAAGTTGACTGCTCCTGTCTACAGCTTTTTTAAGGAGTACAATTAGCAGTGGTCAAAAGTCCATTGACTGACTTTTTTACCCTCTTTCTTTTGGGATGCGAATGATGCACACACTCAAAAAAATGGTGTCATAGGTCTGTTTAGAGTCAATCTATTAAATGAGCTCAAGAAAGGAGGCTATAACCTCCTTTCTTGAGCTCATTTATACTATTCATATTATAATATGAATATAATTCACAATATTCCATAATATTATGCTCAGAAAAGCTGTGATTTTAAACAAAATACATAATTTTACCCAAATAGTTACTTTTTGCTAAGTATTCACTTTGTGATATGATCAACTACAAGAAATAAGGAAAGAGCCCCTGTTTGTTACGTTATTCAAGGAAAAAAATCCCTAGCTCCAGGCAAGGTTTCACTGTCCACCTTTTTCCTGTGAAGCACAATCTTATAATTTTTAGCAGCAGGTTTTTGTGTTCTTTTGAAAGATGAATCAAGTTCCATTTTAGTAAAAGGAAACGACTTTGGAATAAGACCAACTACTGACAATTTCAGGCTAAAAGGTAACTATTTGAATAAAAACTACATGGTTGTAGAAGCAGAGTTATCAGTTTAGCCATATTATGCCATATTAATGGAAATGATAATTAGTGAAAATTAGACTTGTGAAAAATATGCAAGAAAAATCTATTTAATTCAGATGGAGCAAGGGAAGGAAAAAAAAAAAATCAGTATTTTTTAAAAAAGTAAATGTAGCCTTGGGCTTGAATAGCCAGAGATGAACCCTTCAGTGGCCTTCAAATGATGTTTTATGAAGAGATGATCCCTGGTTGTATTTTCCATCTCCAAAAAGAAATGAATTGTCATTGTATTTCACAAATAAGGAAGTATCTGAAATGCTGCCAATAGTTATTCAAGCAGCATCTCAGCAAAAAGATAGGAAATATCACTGACATAAAACCAAAGCAGAAAGTGACTACTTAAGAATTATTTCTACAGACAAAGGTACAAGATAAATATCTTGACACAGACTAGAGCCATATTTTGGAGACCATTGGACTGAAAAATGAGAAAGACAAAAAGGGTGGTCTCGCAAGTGCAAAACAGCCAAGTTAAAATTAGCATAGAAGGCAGAGCCTTTGTAGAAGTTAAAAAATGGAATTTTGCTTCTACAATGGTGAGGCGCTCCTGGAGTGTTGATATGTTTTGATATCCCTGTGGGGTACTCCCTCCCATGAAACAAGGGAAATTTCAGCTGCTTTTTGTTTTTCACACAAGCAATGCCTAACAATTCCTTTTTATCTTTTTTCTTCTTTCCTTTTTTCTGGTTTTGTTTGTTTTCTTGTTTGTTTTGTTTCAAATGGCTGTGACCTAATAACTGATAGGGAAGTGAAATGTCAATGTGTACGTTAAGATGAGAAAAGGTAAGGCTCTGAGAGACATATCCATTCATCTCTAGGCTGCTAGAAGCTGACCATGATGACAATGATGATATCCCATGAAACGTGCTCTTTTGTTCAAAATGAGCACCATACTTTATTGATTCACAGTGAAATTGCTCTGAGATGAATCAAAATACCAGCTGCCCCATTTATTGAGCTGTGAAATATTTCTATTCGCTGTGCAGCTGTGTGAACCTGAACTAATCTAAAGGGCAGATCATCTAGAAGAGAGCTCAAAATAGTTTTATTGCAGGCAGTTTGCCTAAGTATTAAATATACCCTGTTCACACAGGATTCTGAGCAAGGACTTTCACTGAAGGAAAAGCAATGCTGTGTACTCATTAATGCACAGATTGTTGCATGTTTATCATAGGTGCATGGAGATTACAGAGAACTATTAAAGACATCCAGTTTTGACAAGGGCAAAGAAATTCCATGGCCAAATACCCTTCCATGGTGCTCTCCATCATGCATGTGCAGAACTAGAAGGCTGGGTGGTGATTCAAGTGTTCCTGATACAAGCATGTGTCTCCAGTGAATGTTCTCCCTGTGAGAGGTCGGAAGGGAACAGAATAGGCTACTGGTTTGTTTTTTGCCAGATGGAAAATGATAGAGCACCATTAAAATCAGCCAACCAGCCTAAACTTTTCATTTCAGCGCCAGCACATATGTATGTTGCTTGGGGAATTATGCTCTAATTAACCTAAAGCATGTAGTGTTGCTCTTTCACACATAATGGGAGGATTGAGTGAGTGCAGCAGATTTTATGGTCATTATAAAAATACCCTGGCAATATGAATTCTAGAAAAATATAGAAATACTCTAAGAGAAAAACTGAAATCTCTCTTCTTAGAAACAGATTTTTCATGCCATATTTCAAAATTTTTGGCAAAAACAAGGACGCCCAGGCAGTATGTGATTCAGCAAATTCTAAAACCAATTTTCTGTGGTGAATAGCTGAACACTACTTAGTTACAAACTGAGTCATGTGGCTTGACAGAAAGGAAAAACCTATGGGAAAGAAATTAATTTAGTTGCATCTTTAAAGTGCATGGCTATAACAAGCAGTATGACAAAAATGTCAAATTGCAGAAAAGCTGAAAATACTATCAGGATAGCCCTACTTGTGCTATTTTGGGAGCTTCCAGTAATTTAAAGAAAAAAACCTCTCAGTTTGTCTACTACTTTACTTGTGAAGTAGTAGACAAACCTTTGAAAGATTGTATTCCATCACATCCAGGTTCTAGGGACTATTATAATAATTTATAGATAGAAAACCCCAGAATTTGGCGAAGTCAAACAGAAAAGGATGTGTGTGCATTCTTTTCCATGTCTTTAGTACAACCCCTGGTTAAAGCACTTCTGTAACTGACTTTCCAACCACTGACAGTTTCACACTTGATGAGGCCATCAAAAACACAAAGCACTTCCTGGCACTCAAGAGAACAGAATAGATTGATGACACATTTTGCAAACAAAAGATGATGTCATGGAATATGAAGAGGATACGAGCTGGTGAAAGAAAAACTGGAGTTGCCCCTTGGATAGAAAAGAGAGGAATGGATGAATGTGGGATAGGAGGAATGGGACAAAGCAATAGTTATGGCACCTGTTCTGAGAAGAGAATAAGGAATGCTGCCACTGGGGATGAAAGAGTTTGGACAAAATGACCCAGCAAATAAAACATTTGGTATGAGTTCACAAACCAGCTAAGTTGACAAAATAATCTGTTTTGGTCTTAATGGAACAAGAAGAGGGACAGAGCCCATGACAGATGCCCCACCACTCAGCAGGAGGTGCTGGGAGACTGAGCAGGATTTTAATCCAGAGAAACAGAAAGGCATAAGGGAAGACAGGATGAAATAGAACAAAGAGTCACTCATAAGAGGGTCCTTGATACAGAGAGAGAACAGTTATTATGAAGTGAGCACTAGCCCTGCCAGGAGGAAAATGTAGAGGGACAGGAAGATGGCAGATAGGACACAGTGACAAAATAAAAGGAGGCATGGTATTAGTTCACAATAAGCTTAACTGACAATAGCTGTTGAAATGCGCTTCCTTGCTCCTGCAGCTTGCCTGTGCTTTTTAAATACCCCCTTTCCCTGCTGGCAAAATGCAGTAATGCTTTCAGTTGTGCAGACAGAGGGGGTTGTGAAAAACCTGATTATTTGCTGTCTGTGTGGATGTTGGTAAAGCTTTCCTGCAGCTTGGTAATGTAGTAATGTTTTCATGGCTGATGTATAGTTAGAATCTATTGATAATACTTAAAGTCCTGCAAGGAATGCAAGGTCCTGGTGCACTTAGTTGAAGATATTATTTGATCCCTCTAAAAGAAGGATCAGCATGATCCACAATTTTGCCAAGAATGGGCAAGCAGGAAGAACCAAGACATGAATACATAAATATATAAATATGCATACATATAGTGTTTCTTTGCTGACATATTTCTGTGGGAGGAAAAAAAGAAAACAACGAAAATTTGAATCATTTACACAAAAATGTCTGCAAATAGGACTGAATTTGTGATTGAGAAATAACCATGTGAAATTTTAGGAACTATTCAGAGACTGATTATGTAACGTTAATTTATGGAAGAAAGATTTCCCATAATTGATAGAAATGATTTGGCTAGATTTTCTTTTCATCTCTGAAAATAACTATTAGATTCAAACACTTCTAAAGGCAAAGTTAAGTCTGCTATGGCAATGAATACAATAATATGGACCAGTCCATATTTATAAGATCAAATAATTTACATTTTGAAACACTCACTTTCAATAGAATTTTAAAATAATGCAACAATCCATATATTCCAAGCTAGCCCAGGAGTTGTTTGGGAGAATGCCAACTGTCCCAGGTCTAAACCACATTGATTTAGTGCTGTATGTAAGGTAATCCAGTGACTGAGTAAACATCCAATTTACCTGTATGGATATAGCATCTTCATCTTTAGTGACAATCCAAAGAATCTTCTTTCATGTGCTCAGAAAAAAAAAGGCATAAATAAGAGATACTCCACAGTGCAACTCTTCTCAGTGCCTTTTAACTCTGTAGTCCTCATTGAAGTCTTAACTCAGAAAACATTTGTGCTCATGCTCAATATTTAGCTTTTAGAGAGTGTAACTGTACAGCCATATGCTTTCCTGGGTATAGGCATCCATCTGCTCATAACTTCATGGAATGGTATTAGTAAACAACATGCTACCACAGTGGCATTTCAACAGAGAAAAACCCCAAAACCTACTATAAATATTATTTTAAAATATATATTTTAAAATTGTCCCATTAAAATATCCTTGGGAAAACTTAGCATTTAAGATATGGTATTTTAAATATTTTAAATTTTAATTTTTCTGTCTTTTAGGAATAATGAAACAAAGGTAATTCCAATAATAAATTCCATTTGCAATACAGGTTTCCCTAAAAATAACTTCTAAGGAAGGATGGAAAAAACAAATGTAACAGAAAACCATGATTATCTTATCCCCAGAGTGCTAATTTCCTAGCCTGTTTTCTAAGTATACATAGCAGCACATATCAGGAATAAAGAAAAACGGGTACAGAGAGGAAATAAACTAAATGCATGAGGGAATATGAGTGAAATAAAGTTGTTTTTTGGTTTGGTTTGGGTTTTTTTTTTTTTTTTTTTTTTTTTGGCTAGTTCAGTAAATGACATGAAACAGGGTTCAGAAATATGCAAAAGTGACAAATGCTACAAAAAGCCACATGATGAGTGGCAAACCCTCAGTGAATGAACATGATTTTATAACATGACAATGTGCAAACTGCATCCATGAACCAGGCAAATCCGGCCTGTTGACCCATAGTCCAAATAACAGGATCAATGTCTGTGGCACAGGGGTGGCTCACAGCCGGCAGAAACGTCTCTCTTGTAAAAACTACCATGAAACTGCTCCTTCATCAGTACAGCAAATTCCTGAGGATAGAATTATTTAAGACAAAAGCTCCTAGCCCCACCTGGGAGATCTTTAACTGCATATCCCTTAAAATCCTGCAGGAAGACAGAAATTCAACCAGTGTCTACATTTGTATTTCCAGGTTCAAAGCCAACCATGACAGGGATGGTGGGATGTGAAATGGGAGGGTGGGAGAGAAAGTCTTCTCCTGTGGGCTGTGCATGAGCTGTAGAGTTTGATACCTTGGTTTGTGGGACTTGGGCATATGGGGGAGGGATGGGGATTGATCAATAACAGTGTTTGGAGGGGGTAAGCTGTGTGGTTACGGGAGGGACAAAAGGATGATTCTGTTCTGATTCTGTGTTTGCAGCTGAGAGAAATGCAGGTGGGAAAAGCAGGAAGATGTGTGGGTGTGAAAGGTGGTGGACCTTGGTGGTTGAAAATTCTTAATGCTACCTTGTCCTGTCAACAAGAGCCTTTTCTGGTAAGGAGAAACAACATTAGGGATGTGCTCATGCATATCAGAAAAGGCTTTAAAACATTTCACCTTTCCAAAAAGCTTGTGCATTCTTCTACCATTTTGCACCATCAGGGTTTTTTCAGGAGCTGGAGCTGCTGTTTGAAATGTGCAGCAATTCCATGTTCCTTACATACAAAGGCTTTTAATTTGCCACAGCATGGGGCCTGGGGTTCGTTTGAGAATTATGCATGACCGAAACAAAGGGGGGAAAAAAGGTAACTTTGGCTTCAGATCTATCTTTTTTTTTGAAGCCTGAAGATTGCTTCAATATAAACAGCTATTTTATGTTCATAAATAGAAGCACAAAAAGTATGTTTTAAAAGGAGAATCATAACTGACCTACTATTTAGAGCTTTTGATCTTTTAATTAATTGATCCCCTAATTATTGAAAACTGTAGCAGAACAAATGATAAACAAGTTGGTTTGAGTATTTTTTGTTAAAGGTTTTAGTAACACAGCACTGTGTGTATGCAGGAAAGCATTCTACAGGATTATACAATATATTGCTTTTTAAATACAACACAGCTCTGAAGATTAATGTTTTCTGAATAACCAACTACATATTTTGGAGCTGTCATTCTGTTGTGCCATTAATCTGTGGATTAAAGTCCCTATCACTGTACACAATAAAGTACAATGACATCAAAAGAATATCTCATAAAAACTGGGTTACAGACGAAGGGAAAGCCTGAGAAATAAACTTTGGTTTATGATTTCAGCTCACATTACATGTTAAACACAGTAGTAAAGAGTTATTATTTTCAAATACATTCAGAGATCCAGCTAAATGTATTGCATAGGCTTTATTTTATCTATTTTCTCTTAAGGCAAAATATATCCTTCTACACGTGAAATTAGTTTTATTTCAATAAGATAACATTAATCCTTCTTAACCTCCCATGAGATTATCCCTGAACACTTTCTGTGAGATTATCCTCCCTTTTTCTTTAGCAAATACATAAATCAGGGCCATTTACAGGATGAGCGATCAACAGTACAAGGAGACATGATGGTGGCCGTTGTATGCGGTAGTAATTTCCAATGTTCACAGCTTTGCAACAGGGGAAAACACACCCAGGGAAGGACAAGGGAATTCTGAGGAAATGTTAGCAGTGTTAGCTAACATTTCCTCAGTTAGGAAAGTGTTAGCAGTTCCTTAGAAAACATTGTAAAGATCTCAGTTGCCAGAAGAGGTTGTTTCTTGCAAGCAATGGATTGTGCATCATGCTAAGGATACAGACAACCAGGTTCTGATATGTGTCATTTGGTGACATTTTTAGTGAAAAGCTACTCCAGAAGCCAAGTTATAGGGGATTGATTTATTTTTTAACTGTAATTGTTTATTGAGTGGCATCTCATTCAAGGAGTTGTGCCCATTATGAAAAACCGCTAAAGGCATTTAAACCTGGCACAAATAAAGTGAGTTCTTTCTTTTTGTTTAAATGGTTTGCATCCACAAACTCTTTTTTGTTGCTGTAAATAAGCTGGAATTTTCCTGTTAACCAGAAAATCAATCTTATTTCTAGTCTAGTCTTTGTTTCATAATGAATCAAATGCATAAGTATCTACATGAACACATTTAAGTAAGAAATGCTACTATGACTCACTCCACCATTGTAGAAAGAAAATATTTCTCTGAGCTTATTATGAAAGATGAAAATTACTAGAAAGATACTATCCAAGAGAACTCATGGTTTCTGCAGTGAATGCTACAAGTTGAACTCTGTATTTGTAGCAGATCCAAAACAATTTTAATAAATGCCATTGGCAACACTTCTGCAGTTGTTGGTCGTGATATCCTGAAGGTCAGTACCCTGTCAACCAGAGGGAAACACAGTCTGAGACACTTCAAAACTCTTCTCCACCCACTCCATTACATCTGGAACAAATCAAGATGCTGAAAGTTGCTTTTTTTCCCCCCTGTCAATGAACTTAAACAAGAATGTACAAGCTTCAGCCCCTGCCAGCTGATTGCCTCAGCCCAGCTGTACAGCCCTCACACCTTCTTGCTGACTGTCCTGCTCACCTATGCGTGGAAGCATCACTTTTACCAGCTGCATGTCAGCCCCTAGAGTGCTGACAGAACCTCCTTTACACGCAGTAGATGTGGATTTAAAAACCCTTTCATGCTGAGCAGGGAGATCACAGTACATACATATCCACTTCAGGAAGAGATGCCTACCCACTGAATACCTGCACAAAAATGAGGAAGTCTTATTGGTGATATTTTTGCCCGACGTCCGGGAGGAATGAGGCATCTGACTCCATTGATATCAGAAGGCTAATTATACTTTATTATACTATATTATTCTATATTATATTACACAATATTACATTACATCTAAACTGAATCTGCACAAAGCACCCAACTCAACTCAGCTGCACAGAATCTTGTGACTGCCAGCTGACAGTCCCGACACACGCCCTTGGCCCTGATGGGCCAAGGAAACAAAACACCATCACTTTGGGTAAACAATCTCCATATTGCATTCTTCTTTGGCACAACACAGGAGCAGCGAATGAGATAAGAATTGTTTTGATCATTCTTTTCTCTGCTTCTCTCATTGCTTCTCTCAGGATCAGAGAATGTGAATCCCACAAAGTCTTCCTTCATAAAAAAAAAAAAACCAAAAAACAAAAACCCCCAACCAACCAACCAACCAAAAAAAAAAAAAAAACCCAAACCCCAAACAAAGCCAGAAAGAAAGCTGCAGCTGCCACCATATTTTTGCAGGAATCATTTCCACCACCACACGTCGTGTTCCTGTTACTCCAGCCATGCCAGGCCCCAGCTAATGCTGTATTAGCCACATATGAGTTACTTGATGCTTATGGCACATACAGTGCCCCATGGCCCTTGATCACTCATTGCTCAGTGTTGCTTTCCCACCCTGCTAGGACCAGGTCTCCCCAGAGGATCTTGGTGGTATCCACACTGGAAGGAACTGCCTCATACTGTCCTGATCTTTTCTGCTGGAAAGCATGTGAGGTACAGCTTTGCATCTGACCCTGAAAAACCTGCATGTCATTATGCCAAGTTAGAGATGGCTTCTTTAAAGAGTGTTAGCAAAATATTGCTCTCCGATTTGGTCCTTTCATTTTGAAACCAGAGCATTACACATGAAGCTTTGGGAGTTCACTGCTTTCACGTTACACTTAGGACTTGCCGTTCCCTGTAACTCAGCAACCAGAGCAAATAAACGCCTTCAGTTTTTCATTTTCAGTCATTATTCTGACAAACCTGGAATAAGACTTCATCAGAAACGATCTTTCTAGCAGTTACCTTCAACTAGTAAATGATAAATATTTTTCAAGCAATTTTAGTTCATATTTCCCAATGGTCTTTCAGTTTCACTCCCTCTGTGAATGGAAAACTGTCACAGCTATAGTGGGTCTACAAGCTGCACTGATAATTTGGCTTAACAGGTACCAGCTCAACCAGCCTGGCTCAAAGTAAGCAAGCCCCCAGACATGATAACAATGGGTCAGATTCAAACCCAAACAGAGGACCTCAGCCAACCCCTCTGAAGCTCAGATGCACCCATATCATTGGCTAGGTGGAGCTGAGACCCTTAGGCAATCACGTCTGTGAATAAGGGAAATTTGAAAGCCCTATGAAAGGAGCTACCCCAAATTAACTTGAGCCTTTGTGTGTGCCTGTCGCTTTGCTTGTCTCTGAAAACGTAACAGAAAACCAGTAAATCAATGATACATTTTCCCTAGATGTCAATAATTGTCACACTGAAAAAGCATCACAAAATTAGTACCTGCTAGGGATAGGCAAAAACATGGAAACATAGTATTGAAATGGGAAATTGCAGCAGCCCATAACCAACACCAAACAAACCTATTCTATCTAAATTCCTTCCAGTGATTCTTATTATGGGACTATTTTTTTGGGTACAAAATACTTGAAAGTGCTTTTTCCCCCCCTATTAATCTGCCAACGGGCTGCATGTATCTAGCTTTCTAGTTCTTATGCAGTCTGTGTTGCCCATCTCTGGAATTTATGCAGGATCAGAAAGCTTTCTGGTAGAGATTTATGCCACTGTCTTTTCCACCGACCTCTTCCCATCTCATTTTTTACGAAGATATCTTACAGTGGGCAAAGAGCCCTTTTGCCAACCAAGTTTAAAGCGGTGCCTTGGAGAGGCACTGAAATGATGCACCAAGAACAGGACTTTTCTTTTGTCCATGTATAACAAACAAATTGTAAAAATTCATTTTAGTTCATGCATAAGTTATTTGCCTTGACTTGCTGTATATAAAGGGGGGAGAAGTGGGCTTATTTAGCATGCTATTGATGTGACCTTTTTTGCTAGCTACTTTAGCACAAGACTAATTGGACCTTAATAAAGTCCTCCTCCCTCCTCAGCTGTCACTGTGGAGTTGCTTGAATCTGTAGCTTATACCTAAGTATCTCTTAGGGCTTTCAGACTAGGTCTTTGAAATCAGCACTGAGAACCAGCTTCTGATCTCGCTACTGCTTGTGTGACTTAAAGATTTCTTTAAAACTTCAATGCATTTATTGAGAAATATATAAACAAGGGCAGAATCCGTAATATCTGTCATTCTTTACCCCAAAATAGCTTAGTGAATGTGTCCCCATCAGTAAATGAAAAGGAACAGGGTAGATTGGAGTCCTTGCACACACTTATGTATATTGTTAAGTTTTCAGCAAATTCAGAATAGTTTGTCCTATGTCATCTGGAGAAAGTTCTGCAAATTATGAGGGATGGAGTAAGGCCAGAAATTATCCCAATAAATGTGTGGAGAAAGCAGCTTTCCAGGAGGAGAGGAAGCTTATGTGTTAGTTGTGCTATGCTATTTGTCCCCAGAGTCAAATCTGCCCTTTTTCAGTAGCAGATGGGTCAATATTGATGGAAAGTCCAGGACTCAAACTCTTGACATGCAAAATGTTGGTGCTGCTTCATAGAGCTCAAGGTAAAGGGCAGCATCTGGCAACTAGTAGTAGTGGTGGTCTCACCTAAATTCCTTATTCAGTTCCCAGTTAATACAGCAAATGTAAGTCACTGAAAGTACTTCCATCTTCCCAGGTGTTTGTAGTAATTAAACCTGACCTCATTCAACTCATTATGTTGTGAAATACTTTTAAGAGTTTTATTAAAATTACTGTTATGGAAATCTGTTTCCTCAAGCATGTTTGAAGGGGAAAGATTTATCCACTGGATGGATCTTTGTAGAGTAGGGATAATATAGCTAGTGTAGCTAGTATATTAAGTCCATTATCATGAGGAATTGTTCTACCAATTGTTTCTACACATTTGCTATATTCTTAATCTCCACCATAACTTCTCTTCCTGCTTTGAGTGCAAGCTGCAGAGTAGCTATGATTATGTATGGTGTAGATACACATTAGGTTGCAACAGGTTGCAGTTTGCACACTGACAGAATTTGAAGCTCTAGACTATCACTTACTGAAATATTTTTCCAAAGCAGTCTACAAATTTTAAAAATATTCTTCCTGCAGAGATATATTTTAATACTTATGGCAACATAATCCAAGGAAAAACTGTGGAGGACACTTGTAATTTAGATAGGTAGAAAACTAAAATGGTGTTAAGCATATGCTGCCAGATAAATCTGAAGATTTCCTTTAGAAAGATTTAATAAGTCACAGACTTAATGTTACAACTGACTTTGATGGTACAAGTTTAACTGGGTTAGTGCTCCCTATGTGCAGTTCCCTCTTCTCTCAATGTCAATAATCCCTGCTTACAGTGGTCCTGCCTCATTGCTCAGCAGTGGAGTTTCAGGGACTTGTACATGAGTTTTGAGTGAAGGAGAAAATAAGGTCTTAGTGAGAAGAAACTTTAAGTCTGGCTTGTTTTGTCAGCACAGACACACATACACAGAGCAGCCATAAAATGTGGACCAAAACCAGCAGCAAGTGAGTCTCCCTCTCAGGAATAATATTACAAAAACTCCTGGTATACAGAGAACCTCTTTGTTTTGAGCATTTACTCAAATTTAAAAGAAGGGAGGAAACTGCCCTCCCTCTTTCAAAGCACCTTTCCAAAGGCTGCAGTCTCAGCCAGAGTGCAGCTTAACATAAGACTCATGGGACAATATCTTCTCCCTGAAGCTCTGAGGCTTATTTGCAGGCTATGTGTAATAATGCCACCTACTGCCACCTGAGAAGTATAATTTGTTTAGCTGCAAATCAATGAGGTGATTATCTTTATACAAAGTCCTCATATTTGTAGATTCATTACCTTAATTTTGAGAAAAAAGGGAATTTTTCAAGCCATATTGAAATAAACACTGTTCATTAACTTGCTTTTCAAGACAAATCCTGATTAAACTGTCACACACATATTCATAATGCATAAATTCATACTTTTATTCTACTGAAGTTAAAACAGGTTCCTCACAAAAAATAAATGCAGTATTAAACCTCAAGAATCTGACTAGAGTTTTGGAAATATATGATTCAAATATTAATTTTTCAAACTAAGAAAAGGGAAACATAATTTACCCACAGGTCAGTATGTCAGGATTTTCAGCAGTACTTAAATCACAGATTTAATAAAGTGATCTGCCTAGAAGAAACATGTAAGAAGTTGACAACAAAGTAATAGTTTTTAGATTTATAAGATAATAAACACATATATAAATCCTCCTTTATTATTTACTAATTAAAGGGAACTATAACTTAATATTTAATCATTCTTAATATTTATTACTCTGTTTTACATTCCTTTCATTCTGAATCTATAAGAAAGAAGACTTCTTAAAATTAATTTTGGATATTTACAATCAAATTTTTACCCTTGATACATAAAATTCTGGTGTATGTCCATACTCAGAAAAGCAAAAGAGTTAAATGTATGCTTGGATTGTTTGCAGTAACACTGTACATGGTTCCATAATTTACAATCATTTCAACAGTCATGGTTGGAGTAATGCATTACATTTCCACCATAATTCTACTTGGAGCAGCACATATTCTGAAGCACAAATATTAAGTCTGCCAAATAACGTGTGCCTGTCCTGAAAAGATGTATTTTGCAAATCAGACCTGACTGAAAGAAAATGCAAATGAATTTTTATTTAGAGCCATGATTTTACTAAAACCAGATAATACACTAGCCTCCTTTTATTCCTGGGGTGAATATGAACAATGCACATGCACAGGACTCAGAGGAACTCGATTCACTTCCTCCTTTTACAACAGAAAATTTAAAACCACATTTCTTTCTGAGAGACGCTGGCCCACTAGCCTGAGCTGAAGTGGACTCTATTTGCTGCTGTTTATTTAGCATAAATTTTGACTGAAACATGTAGCAGGACTCAGATTTTCAGCATCCCAGCTGGCTGACAAAGTGCTGGTCACCAGGGCTCTTTTTAACCTATTCCATTGTGTTTAAAATAACGCATCTGCTCCTGAGAAGATGAGCAAAATACAATTTTGGTAACTAGCCTAGAGGTAGGAATGGGGCTTCAGTTTCCCCGTTTTATTTATGCATTTTTATTCAAAAAGAAGAAGCAAGATGATGTGAAAAGGAAGACATGAAACAAAAAGGAGTAAGAACTTGCCAAATACCCAAAGATCTTCCCTTCCCTACCAAAAATTCTCAAAAATCAACTTGTAACATATAATGGTTATGTTCCTTGATGATCCTTGTAGGTTTATGTTTGCTTTTCTAAGCCACAAGGCATTGGAATTTTCCAGCACTTGCAAAAGGAAGCTTCGCTGATAGGGCAGCAAAACCCAGTAACTCTGCCAAATCAAATCCATTGTGAAGCTTGCTTTATATTAATTTTATTTCATAGGTGTCCTGGTGGCATGAAGCAATTTCACACATATCATGGAATTTTGATTTGGTTGCAAAAGAGAATACAGACAGCTGTATCTAAGAAAGCAATACCTAGTCATTTTTGCTCCAGGAGGGTAAGCTAGAGTTTGGGAGTGGCTTCGACTGACATTACATGATATTTTTTCTAAAATACGTGTCATTTAGCTCCTGACATGTTTTTTGTGCTTTCTCCTTCTGAATACAAAATTAACATATCCACTAAATAATTCATAGTAAGAGACCCTTATCATGTAACTAGCTTATTCAGCACAAAGATCTTGAAGGATATTTCACTAAAAGGCAACACACTCAAAACTGGAATTTCAACCTCTTTAATGAACCGTAGCATTGTTAGTTCCAGAAGAAATCACAGAAGGATCCAGAGGCTCATTTGGCATACTCACAAGTTTTATCTCTATCAATCTTGAAGGCATAGCAAGAGTGAGGGCCTCCAGGCTGTGCTCCACTGGAATTTCTGAACCCATCTCTCTGAGATGCTGATAAGAATGCTGCAGAAGTTTGCTTGCTAGTGCTATCTATGAGGTACCCTTTCAGTTAAAGCCTTTTCTTAAAAAGAAATTTTGGGATTGATTTTTGTCTTGATTTAGAGGGCTACCTGTCATATATGTATATATAAAATGACAAATAATTTTTCAACTGAATAGAATATTTTAAAAATAAAGTCTGCATACCAATAAAAAAAATAGACTTCTTAATCTGCATACCAGTTTTATAAAGCATGTAATCAATTTTGCTGATCATAATCTACTAAAAATTAGCTGATGAGTGGTTTTGGCAAAACCATATTTTATCATTACAATTTTTAAACCAATGCCCAAATATCAGAGACCCCAAAGTGCACACAGAGTGAAAAATAAGCATTATGCTATGTCTTAAAAATATTCTGGATCTAAAAGAACCCTGGTTCTCCTTGGAGAATTGTAAACTTGAACTTGACAGCAATTTCTATTTTTTCCAAACTGGTTTACCCATCTCTAGGATATAAGATGAAGTAGTTGGAAAATGAGAAAGAAAAAAAAGTCAGTATGAAATAAATGTAACTGAGCAATTAATCACTGAATTAACTACTGCCAATTTGTATGTTAAATTAATTCCTGCTTACTGGTTTTAAAACAAGATTAAATATGTTTACGAGGTTACAGACCAGCTCTTCCACCTGTAATTGAACTCAATAGCTCAATTGGCAGTGAAGAGAAGTAGTTTCCTCTTCAGAGATTTTTTAATGACCACTTTCTTTTCATTTCCCACAAAACAACTGGAGAGCACCATGCTCCTAACTCACTTGTGAGGATTTAATTCTCTTTGGATTTCAGTGCTCTGTTTGCAAATCACTAAGGCAAAACAGTACAGCTATAAATGACCTGAGAGCTACTCAGACAGGTAACACGATGCTTCTGGAAAGGGGAACATGAGGCTTTCAAAGAGACTGTCTAGAAAATGGATGTGTATATGCATACACATGAACTTTCCTGAGAACTACTCAATCTCATAGCTCCATCTCATTTTATTACAGTATTGTACTGTATATGATCAACTACTATTAATGATAAACTATTAATGATATTTGATATGATAAACTATTAATGATATTTGCAATCATGGACTGTGTTCAAATCTAGGTGACAAAAATTCCCCTACAAATTTCAAAAAAATAAGAAGCTTTAACTTTTGACTGTCTTGTACTTTCTGAAAAAGCAAAATATATTTCAAAATATTTTACTACTTTTTTTTTCCCACTAAGTAAAATACGGGCACAATGAACCACCTTGAGTTGAACTTGAAAACTAACATGAAAAGCATTGCATATATTTACATTTCTTCTTTTTACTCTTTAGCTCTCTTTTGCGTCATCCTTGTTATTTGGACAATCCTTGGTGCAAATTTAACAGTGGAAGCATATTTCTCCTAGAGACTGAAAAATACCAATTCAGGGGAAAAAAGTAGTCTAAGTTCTGTTTAAGGATTTCTGTTCTCAAAGTTCAGACTGGATAAATAGAAAATTGGAAATCTCCATGTTTTAAGAGAGACATAACAGAGTTTAAAGAGGGTAATGGTAAGGACAGTTAAAATGAGTAGGGTGGCAGACTGAATGTCTTGTGAGGACAGGCTAAAAGTGCTGAGACTTCAAAAGGGAGAAGCCTAAGGAAATGTGACTGAAATGTTTGAAAAGACATGAAAGGTTAAGCTGAGTGCAGAGCCTTATTTGCTAAATCTTGCAATACAGGAAGTAAGGCTCAATTACTGAAAGTAGAAAAATTGGTTCAAGACAGAGGTAGATGCAAAATGTTTCTTTACAGAGCAATATGGTGGTATGAAATTAGTTTTCATAGAAAATCTCTAGGCAGATAATAACAGCAGATTCCAAAAGGGATTAGCAAATTCATGAGAATCACTTGCAAAGACAGATATCAAAGGGATAGGCAGGGCAATACCTTGTACCACCCTTAATCAACAACTGGAGACACTGGCAAGGAATAAAGGATGACAACAACAGATAGGCCCTATAGACAACAGATGGGCCCTTGTCCTCCCCTTGGACAGTGTATGCCACTGGCACTTTCAAAAGTGAGATGGGGGAAAGAACACACAATGAGTTTTCATGAGTCAATAATATATTTTTGAAGGGAAAATGGCCACATGGGAAATTATAGGATTAAGTGGCTTTATTTTTCTGGTTTGCTTTAGTGTTTTTTTTTTTTTTAAGGAGAGTAGGCTACATGCTGAAGTCAATGTCTTCATGGAATAACTATAGAACTTCAGACAACTGAAAGTCATTTTAATGAAAACCTTAAATGCTCTGTTAAATAACCTGTCAGAATTCTTCCTCATAGTTTAACATTATTGACAAAAATTTTTAATAAGCTTGCTCAAGAAAGTCATAAATATGTAGTTCATTTTTCATATTTTTTCAAAGGCTTTAATGACTGCAGAAATTACAAGCTAGTGTTATTATTACTATTATCCAGTATTAAATAGGAACACCAGAAAACACTCCACACAGCTTAATCTCAGTCAGCAGTCTTCAGTTGAATTATCTTAAATGGAAGTTGTCTGTGCTCTCTTATTCCAAACACAAAGAAAAACCCACCAGAGAGTATTAGTTGATCAGTAGGTGGCATAAATTATTCCTGACTCCCCACTACAATCATTGGGCTTTATACAGAACACATTAAAACCAATAAGAGCTTTTATATCAACCACAATGGAAGAAGGATTGGGGTGGTAGTTTGTAATAGGGGGCCTTATGTGTAGAGTCACAGTAATTTATAAATCATTGCTGCTGAACAAAATGAACACAAAATGTCATCCCACAGCACTAAATGGTTTTCCAGCAGTTGGCCAATGATTTTCTTCATGGAAAAAAGGGCTGAACAAAAAAGTTCCACACCTGCTGCAGTTTTATTATCAAGCCTTGTCCAATGATGCCATTTGAAATATTTTTACTATTTTGGTTTTCACTCCCAATTACCACCATACAATGATTATGGGTGATTGCTAAGAACACACAAACAGCTACATTCTCTCCCTCAGATTATCTGACACTAGTTAAAGGAGGAAAAGTAATACAGGAGCATCCATCCATGGGGAGAAAGCTGCTATCCTTTGCCAATTAGATGCATCCCTGTCTTGCCTGAGGAACTCTCTTTCACTTACTTACTTCACACTAGGTCAGATATTAATGAAGAGAACAAAGCCCAGTTTAGATACTGCACCACAAATCCTGGTTGGGTTGAATGGTTGCTCTAACTTTAGCATGCCAACTTGCACATGAACACTTATTTATGTCTCAGAACTAAACAAGAACTTAGGAAAATTAACAACATCAGAGCCCCAGAGATATCTGATTTCTTTTACCTGCCATAGAGCTTGCTAATGTCCCTTATAATGCTCAATTCCTCTTCACTATTTAGATAGCTGATGTTCCCCAGCACCAAAAAAATGGTGAGGGAAAATAGGAATAGTGCTGAAAGACTTTTATTCTTGTGGGAGACTGTGTGTCTCAGCAAGGAAAGATGACTCTGTCCAATCAAGTTTAGGCTGGGTACTTAATGGGAATGGCAGTTCCCTTTTCCCTCAAAAAGGAAGATTCTGTGCAAGAAGAACAGAGAAAATAGAGGAGAAGGCTTCTTACACATATTCCCAAGCCCTCTGCACTAACTAAGAGGCGTCCTTTAACACCTCTCATTTATAAAGCTATTTAGGTTAATGTACCTCTGAGAACTCATTAGTGGAGGCAGCAGAAACAGAAAGAACTACAGAAATGTTTTTGTTCAGGAAATCAGACAGCAACACAAAATACCTGGAGATTTATAGGAAACAAAACTGTTGCTAAAGTCACATAATCAGGAAGGTATTGTGAGATGAAATTACATGTTCATCTCTGTCAAGCATTAGGGAAGAGAATGGGAAAAAAGCTCCTCTGTCTTTTTTTTTCTTTGTTATCTCTTTCAAGTCCCTAAAACAGGGTTTATAAGATTGCAGAGGTTCAAAATTCACTCCTTATTGAGCTCTGCACTTCATACAAATCAATGAAGAATGAAATGAGACCCCAGGGCTTCTTACTTGCCTTGGTATCTCTTGAGCTTTCTGACTGAATTTTAAGGCAGTCATTTGTTCATTGGCTGTAGCTTAATCACTAATTAACTCCCCCTAATTTTGTCTTTCTTTGATTCCTAGACTCGTCAGTTAGGAGCACAAAATAAATGTAAACTTGAGTATTTCTTTTCATCCTTCAACAGGACATATATATTCCTTCTGCTAACATTAGGAGACCATACTTTCTCACCCCCTCATAGTGCTTGAATGCCTCAAACCTTGCTGCCCATCAGATTGCATTACAGAGGCAAAACTTTTTGGTAGACTTGTCTCGTTCCAGCAGCCTGCAATAAGAAAAGCACAAAACAAAGGAAGGGGGATTCTTAGTTTATACCTTTCCTTTCTTCCATCAGCAGTATGCTTTTAACAGCAAGAAAACTGTACTTTATTACGGCTGTATTTATATACAAGTAAATCAATGAGGGGCTTTGTCTTGCGTATTTCCTCTTGAAGTAGTTGCAAGCTGCATAGTGAGCTTCCTAAATTCGTTTGAGCCAGATAATTGCTTAAAATAGACAGGAAACACTCAAGAGAGAACTAAATCCCCGCCACCTGTGTGTCATTCTGACTCATACCCCAGCAAAGCAAACACTGAAGTCACTGAGAACCTTTCCATTGACACATGTAAGTTTTACCCTTTTACTCCCATCTAAGCTAGAAGAGGAGCAGATCATCTTCGTGATCCTCCAACCCACGTTTTCATGTTCATATGGGCAAAATCAGCAGGAAAATAGCACATTTCACACAGATCCAGGATGAAAGTTGCAGGGGGGCATTGCACTAGTGGGACAGATCAGGCTCCCAAGGCATCCCACTGTTCTCTCTCAGCACTACCATGCATTGCAGGATAATCTGGCAGTATTAGTCTAATTGGGTCCTGGTGTTTGGTTTTCTGTTTTATTTTTTTCTCCCATAACAGAAAACCTGTTTATTCCTCTTGTGCATTAATCAGAAAACAGCATGGCTACAATACAGTAGATGTGCTTGACCTGCTGATAAGCATAAGTCATTTGAAAGCCACAAGTAACCCATACCTGAGTTCAAAATCTCAGGTTTATCCTGTCATTTGTGTTCTCCTCAGTCTGCTGCTATCTCAGAGCGAAAATTTGGAGATGGCGAGCTTGCAGTGCATTGCTTGGATCCTAAGTTGTTTCAGATCCACTGAATCCAGTGCAAGACTGTTTGTTTACAGGTTCTCTGAATAGCCACAAGCTATTAAATAAAGTTTCACTATGGGACTGTAACAAGTACAAACAGTGGGACTGTGTCTGCATAGTGGTCTAAAATCCTGGCATCGTGCTGAATCAAACTGATGAGGCTGAATTATTGCTAAGCCTATGGATATAATCAATCTAAGGAGAATACAGAACTGCTCTTTGCAATGTCATTTCAGGGGACTGGCTCCATGCCTCCATAGTCCTTTTGAAAATGCTGCTATATTCAAACAAATAGTGGTCTGCATATGATTAGTCAGGAAGACTGTAAATGAAATGAAAAGGCTGACAATTGGCATGTTTTTGGCATTAATCTAAACATTAGTTTATTGTTGAAATGCAAGGAATATCGTGGTCTGTGTGCACAAAAATGAATTGGTAAGATCACAGGTATTACAAACTTAGAAAACATCGCTGAGCTCAGTACCTTGTACAGCCAAAATAAGGAGCCATACAAATTCTCACACTGGGAGCTCTCAAACACTACCATGGTCCATTTCAAACTGTAATACACACGAAAGACATGCATGATGAATACCTAAGTTGGAAAGCTGTGAGAGGCAAAATTGTCTGGGAACTATAAAACTAGAATTTGCTTAGCAGCATAACATTTGAGCTGAATCAAAGAGATTTGGTGCCTCAAATCTGCTAAAGCTTACAGATGTTACAGCTTATTTTCCCTCCCCTGGAGTTACAGTATCAAAGAATTTGAGCTGCTATATCCACTTTTCATAGTTGATGTGGTAGGTACTGTCACATTCAGCATGTTTTTTTTTTTAAGTGACAGAGCCATCTGCAGAGAAACACTATGTAGGCATCTAGAAGGGCCATGATCATGTATAAAGACACCACTGCCTTAATGAATTGACGCTGAAATTATTTTAAATATCTGAAACAAAAGCCCCTTACTGCTTTGGGAAATTCTGCCACAGTGCCAAAATATCCATGAGTGTGAGTGGAAGCTCTACAAGGTACTTTTCTTTCAGGAATTTTCCACTTACAAGACTAGCATTCATCATGATCAACATGTGAAGGTTATTAATCATTCTTACAGGTAACCAGAATGGCAGAGCATCAGCCTGTTCTGAAAAGAATGCATGAAGATTACTTTGATAGGCTGGCTCTTACTTTGTAGATGATCTTGATGTGTTTTTTCTTTTCTTAAAAGCTAGCAGAGAATACATAAAAAAGGTGTTTCTACTATTGGCAGTAAAAGAAGAGAATATGTTTTAAAGGGATATTGTGAATGACACACAACTATTCAGAAAGCAGATAGCTATCTCAATAACTAATACAGCTATTATTAAGGCTTTTACAAAAGCAGGTCCTTGAACTTGACTTTTACACTTCCCTCTTGGATACTATAGCAGCTTAAGCTGCAGTTCAACTGGTACAGAATTTTGAGTGGGTGCTGAGATGCTTAGGGCAATTTTTTGTACAGTCTGCAACTGTGAAAGCCAAAAACCAGTTAGAGGAACATGAGTTTGGTCCTGCTCCCTCTACTTTCTTCTGTCCTGTGTGCTTCTTTCTCCCCACAGGTGTACCTGCCAAACAGATGACAGAGAGCCATTTAGTAGGCTTTGTGTCCCTTGAAGTATCTGCTTAATAAAAAAATCCATATCTTTCTGACTGTTCTGATTAGGTTCAACCTAGCTGAATCATTTCCCTTCCTCTTTCATTGTGCTTTTTCTCATTTGTTTTTATGGCACTTCCTTTCTTCAAAGCACAGTCCCCTGCTGTGTTCACTGTTCTCTCTGCTTTTCCCCCCTATTTTCCTCCCAATGTTTCTCCACTCATCTATTCACTTGCCTTTCATTTTCCCAGTACTGTACCCTTATGGACCTCCTGCTGTCTCTGCTATCCCCCTGTTTCTCCCCTGCTTCGTCAATAGATGTCTGGTTATTTACAACAGGTTTGCAAGAAAATATTAATGTAGTCAAGAGTTTTAAAAGACATAACATTCCTGAAATACTGAAAGCCCAGTGTCTTACAGGAACACAAGACCTCCTTTTTAGTAGGGGCTTTGATGCTGTGAGCTAGTGCTTTTCTTCCATTAATTTCTTTTCCCACTGAAAAAAAAATCCAGAAATAGTGCTTAAATCCTTAAAACAATTTATGTTCCAAACCCACAATATCGTACAGGAACCTTTCAAATATCATTCATTATTTAGGAGACCTTGAAAGTTCACAAAAGAATAAATTCACAAGTTTCTGTCACCTCCATGTTACCCATGTTCTAATTTACTTATGGCTGATCTCTTTGTACTCATTTGGTTTCTAAGGCAGGTCAGTGGTTTTCAACCTGTTTCTGACATACTACAGGGAAGTTTTACAGATTCTTCTCTATTTTTTTTCTCCATTTGATAATGTATTTGATTTAAATTTAATAGATAGTATTTGTTAGATCTTGAACTGTTTTCTATATTAAGACTAGCAGGAATATTTCTCTCAGTCTATCATGTTGCACTCATTTTTATTAGTTTCTCTTTCATTCCTATCTTAGTATTGGTTAAATGTAAATAATTCTCATGCAAAGGTATTCATTAATATGTTAATTTTTAACCATACCTAGTCTCATCCTCTCAAAAACTGTCAGAAAATAGTTATCAGTTTATTGTGTGGCTTTGGAAGAGATCATGAAAGCTTTCTTCACTGGGCTTGGCAGAAGCCTCATGGGGCCACAGCTCATATGAAACGATAATGACTTGTCTTTCATTAAATTCCTTCATTTTTTGTTCTAAGTAATGCATTGTTGTCTAGTGCTGTGATTGAAGGAGATGAGTGTGGAACTGGTCGTTTCCTGGGCTGATGGAGGATAAAATCAAAACATAGTCAATTACTCTGTGATTCCCAGCCCTACATAAAATACCAGAAATAGCAGATAAGCAAAGAAATATTTGCAGTGAGTGCTGTACACTGGGATTCACCAGGTTTGAGAGTCTTCTCCACACCAAGAGAGTGCCCCAGCAGTATGTCACTCTGCCTTCCTGCTGCTCCACATCAGTGTTGCAGTGGGAAACATTTTGTGGCATTTAAGTCTGAATCAAACCTAAAACATCTGACTGTTTTCCATTAAGGATGGACTGTTCATAACCAGGTATTAATTCAATATTCTTTCCACAGGGTGCTTGGACAGACTGCTCAGTGCTCTAGACTACAGCCTGCAGAAATGAGCTTATGCCAGGTGCCACACAGATATCTGTAACCCATCCTAATATACTCTCTTCCTTCTATGAAAAGGGCAGGACATCACTGAAGCCAAAAAGCAAACATTAAGTTTTCTGCATACTGTCTCCAGAAAATACCAAGTTACATTTGTTGGACCTTCCATCATGGAATGTTATCAGTTGGAGATGGATGGCCTTCAGACAAGTGAAAATCTGTGAAGTAAACTGTGCTGGCAGTTCTTTACAAACATTATGAAAAGTGTTAATGATGAGAGCAGCTTCAGCACTTGTCTCTTCTTTGACATTAGAGGACCTGGGGATCAGAAGAAACAAGGAGCACAGACAGCAGGGAGAAAACACTGATGAGAAACAGAGAAGCAAATCAAGAGGAGAAAATAGCATAGCAGAAGATGGATGCAGAGAGAGAAGGACAAGGGGTTCTGAAAGGATGAGGGGAATGGGAGGATAAGGAAGGGAATCTCCTTGTTTAGCTCTGGGCTATGTAAAATGGGAGGTATGCCACCATCAGGCAGACATCCTACACCTGTCATGTTTCCAACTGTTAGAGTGCTTCCAGAGCAAGTTCTCTTCTTTGGCAACAGGAAGGTGTTGTTAAAAGCCTTTGTGGTGACCTTTTTTACACAAGTTTAGACACATGGAATATTGCTTAAAACTAGCAAACAGACTTTACCATGTGATTTCTCTCCAGTGACAGACTGTAGAGGGAAAGTGGGAACTTACTTCTTTAAGCACCCAAAGTTTCACAGTAAGTTATGTGCCAAAGCTGAGCAGACAGATTGTCACACTATGGCATTTTAAGTAGAATCTGGCTAGCAGGTCTGAATTCCCTTGTTCACAGTTGAGATCATCCCTTTATTTTTTCTTTCTTTTTTCTTTTTTTTTTTTCCCTGAAGACACACAGAGGAAGGCATATATTCCTAGATTTCTCCAGTAAATGTGACTAGTTAGGTTCCAGATGTCAGCTTTCATCTCAGCTGCTGTCAGAAACACTCTTCACTCTAGAGTAAAATGTTAGAATTACAGTATCAAACATGTGTAAAGGGTATGGGGAAAGGCATTGTGTGGTTTCTATCTAGTTAGCTAAAAATTATTCTCAGCCCTAAATAAGAAGGATTCATGCAGTGATTAACAAGGGATGCATTTTCCTATCACAGAGAAACCTTAGCCCCAGCTTCTCAAGTCCTAGACTCCCTAACCTGCCTTCCTATTTTCCATGTGACTGCCTTCCAGTCAGGTGTCAAACAACTATTCTTCCTGCCAGACTACGCAGGTTGAGGCTGTACATTTCATACAGGTCAGCCCGAGGGGAGAGGAGTAGAAAAGATGATGGTACCAAACACTAGGAACAGAAAGTGAACAAGCAGAGGGATTTCTGTCATTCCTGTTTTCTTCACTGCTTCCTTACCAACAAAAGGGAAGATGTTCCCATTTTGATAGTCTCACCAGTCTTCCTCCACTTGTTTTCCTTCACACATGTCCAGATGTCCAGAAATCCCAGGATTCCTGTTAAAAATAGAGTGAACAAAGGAAGTCAGAGTCAGAGGCACTTCTCTTCTTCAGTTTTTTTTTCTCAGAGAAGCAAAAGAGGGGTGTTTTCTGTCCCACGCTTTGTCCTTTATCTGCTGCTAAGACAATTTCTCTCCTACCTTTTGGACGTTTTGGCTCACTTTTCACTAATCAGGAATAAAATCCCTACGAGGAATCTTCCTCCCCGTTGTCACATTTTTCCCTTGATGTTTCCAATGACTCATGTCAATACAAATTACTGTAGTATGTATCAAACAGCCATAGTAGGAACTTGCAAGAACTGAAGGGATGACAACAAAGCAAATCTATCTAACTCTCAAGTTCACTGCATGATCAGATTTGGTTGGTTAAAGGAGTCCAATCTTATAGTTCTGAAAATTTAAGGCATTTAGAGTTTATTGTGCAAAGCTGCACCAAACTTGTGTTATACAGTACCACATAGATAAATCAAAGCTAAATCAGGCAGGTCTGACAACTTCCTCCTTTCACAAAAATAGATGTTTTAAACATGACTTTTAAATTAATATTTTTCCGAGTGTATTTTAAAAATCCCTAAATCTTTCTCTGCTTTCAGGTTCTTATCATCAATGAGGAAGTGCAGATAAAACAGATAATAAAACAGAGGGAAAGGGGTTTTTTAGGTAACCAGTCCACTCTCATGAAAAATCATGAAAGAATGAAATTTTTTGCTTATTGTTGATAAGAGAGCTCTCATCATATTCCATCCACATCCTGGCTGTACCTTCTTTCTCTGTGAGAAATGATGTGTGAAAAACAAGTTTATGAAATTGAAAGAGTAGATGACGTAGGCTGAGAGGGCATTAAGAGGTTTGGCTGATAGTAATGGGACCGTCTTAATTTCTCCTTCTGCATTCCCATGGAAACGACAATGTCTGCGTGTACTCTGACCATGCATAATGGAGTCAGAAAGCATATATTAATGGAAATTTCTGATAGCATCATTTAAATCTGGTCATGGCCCAAAGACTGGCTTCTGTCTAGCACAAACTAACAAATTCTATGTTTTATTGATGTGCTTCAAATAACTTATGCTTGATGGTATATTTGATTATTTATCTTAGTAAACAAAGATGTTAGCAGGTATATCAGCAATGAAAGCATCTGTCGTTCAGATATATGTACAGTGTGTACAGGAAAAGTTCACCTGTAACTGAAAATACAACAGGTAGGTAATTCCAGGGAGTAGATAATGAAACATGAAAGGGATCTATAAATCTATTTAAAGTTATGTGAAAGAAAACTGGATTATTTTATTTTTATAACAGAAGAGTTTATATTTGAAACCTCTCCAGATTTAAAAAAATATATGAAATTATTTTGAAATACAGTCTCTAGATCGTATCTTGATATGCCTTAACAATATGGTGGGAAAATGAAACTATGTATGCACAGAGTCAGTTTAGACTTCTGCTTGTAAATTGTCTCAAACCAGCTCAAAGAGAAATGTGGCAAGTAGTTTGACAAATAAAAGCAGCATCTAGAAAAAATACTTTGCAACAATGATGCTAGGAGGTTTGGGTTGGGATTATTTTTGGGAGGAATACATGGTAAATAATTCATTGAAGCAATTAACATGGAGTCCATATAGGAAAGGTGACTCTGGGCAGAGTCAGACAGTCCCTCTGGAACATAAAGAGACATGAACATTTAGTATAAATTATTTTATTGACCCATAAGGGAAGAAGAGCCACTTGCCACAGCATGCTGATATGTATCATTTCAGTTTGTGTGGAGAAAGAAAAAGTAAATTTTCTACTTCTCCTTGTACCTGCCAGTATTTTAAGTTGTTATCATGTTTCAGAGTATTTTGCTCCTATGTGCCTGTCACTGGAGCAAGCGATGACAGACCTGTTTCATGTCTGACATCCAGCATCTTTTAACAGTACTTTGAGGAATGATTCACACCAACTCTATATGAAATTTGTCAGCTTGACAAACACAGCCCATGTACTCAATGAGTGTCAGAGGCTCAGCTCTCTAAAACTTGGACTTAACAGCTGTAGTCAAGCTTAGAGAGAAGGTCATAAATCTTCCAGGACTGTGAGAGCTGCAGTTTATTTGATAGCTGCAAGTCACTGAGGACTGCATTGAATTCTCAGTGAAAGACTCATATTCTTCCAGGGTAGGACTTGGACCTATTCCAAAATCGTACTGTGTAGTTTAATTGAATGAATGAAACACAATGTTGATTTGCCAGCTGTTATATTAGAACCCAGGCTTTTAATTCCTGGCTCACAAATTACTCTCTGCATGCAGGCGGGACGTAAGGACTGCTCCACTTAACACCCAGCAATTCAGAGCCTGGAGGGAGTTCCATTGCACACAATGCAAATACCTGGAATAAACAGCAAAACATTCCCTAGTATGTAAATGAAATACCTTCAGAGCTTTTAAGAAGTAACACTGTCTTAAAGACTACCAATCATATCCTGCAATGAAATATATGCAAAACACAAATTCATACATATGTTACAGTGAGATACTTTAGTCTGGTCTTGGGCTGCTAAGATTTGCCTTCTATTAGTCTATTCCAATCTTGAATCAGAAAAAGGATTAATTCAAAATTCTCTTGCCTTCACCCTGTCCAGTATCATTCAAACAGCCTGTGCCCAATCTGGCATCTTTTAAAATGAACACCCTGGATTGCTGAAAATGTGACAGAACAAAGATCTGGGTAGGCAGAGGAACACAGCTTGAAGGCAGATAATGGTGTTGAAATGTAGCTGTCATTTCCAAATGGAAAGATTTGAAAATAATTCTTCCCTTATCTGTCAGGTTGGTTTAGATGAAAGGAGAGAATAATTTTTGCTTCTTCCATAAGTGAAGACCTGAGGAGGTCCGAGCTCTTAGTTTTCTAGTCTGTTCTAAGAACGTAGCATTAGAAAGCTAACTTCTTTAGCAATTAGATGGTTTAGCCACATGGACAGTCATTTGCATATTGAATAATGGATTGCAAGGTCAGGTCCTGAAGACCACCATAGCTATTGTATTTGATTCAGTCAGCAATGCCACATTTTATAGACCACATGTCATAATTCAGTTCCCTTCCACAACTGCATATGGCTAGATACAACACTGTGTAACCTCTGCATGAAGACAGAGAAGGAAACTGATTACCAAAATGCATACTTGATATCATAACACTTCATAATTTTTTTAAATTAACACCTTTAAAAACAAGAAGATTTTATGTTCTCAATGGAATATTATAATAGAGGGATATTAGAGTTCATTTGCATACGCTAGGGTGTTAGGATAAATAAACCAAATTAATTTCATTTGCTGTTGCCTCTTACCTGGAGGCAAAATATGCCTCTGGCCAAACATTCAAAGTTTAGGCCTGTTGCATTTTTTAGAAGGCATTAAATGACAGTTTAAAGCCAACTTCCAAACATACAACCCATACATTTAACTGAGGGAATAGCAATTTTGCAACAGAGACAAAATCCAGGATGCAGATTTTACATCCTTTAGTGAAACATCCCTTTTTGTCCTACCATTGCAACTTCTGCATTATGATTCAGTATTAAATTTCTATTTTAAAGAAACAGTCATCCTCACAGTGTAGATGATGTGGCCATTATTCAGTGATTTCTATTCTTGTTGATAACTTGTGTCCCTGTCACTCCTCATGCATCATACACTCCTGAAAAGACAATTATTTTTATCCCTGGTAGTTCCTTTATTGGAAGTCTTCAAAGATATCAGTAGACTGGTTTTCAACTATTGTTTTCTCTGTTTTACAGAGAAATTCAGCAGTCAAGTAGGAATGTATGGATGCCCTTAGGAGTATTCCATATGGTACTGGATACTTTTCTATGCAACTGAATGCTGTTCTAGATCTCTTAATATGACTACAGCGGGAATTTAGACATTTAACACAGTTACAGGCACATATTGCCACACACTCTCACATAAATAATTTGAAACATGTTGAAGATATGTACTTGCAGAAGACACAGGCTAGGTCATAAGAAACTAGAAGAGCTACTTCACTTTCAGATTTGCTTAAATTGACTTGGGAAAGTCATATAGGGGAAAAACCTCAGCAGCTTTTATGCCTTTAATATGCTTTTAAACAATCTTTTGCAAAGTAATTCTTACAGAACCATGATTACCTTGCAGCATGGGCCCTGAACAAGGCAGGATCTAATAACATTTTTCTCCTTGTATGTGGGTGTTAGTATACCCTCTTTTATGATTCAGCATTTTTTACTAGCTTATAAAAATCACCTGCATGCTCTTCTTTCTCCTGACAGAATGCAGCACAAGCAACCTGTTAATATATAGATACAATTACAACTTTGAAAGCATCAAGAGCAATGCTGGATGCCAAGTATTATTAATTAGGAGGTATCACAGATTATGTTGGCCGTACGGATTCTTAGAAATTAAAGCCAAAGTGGAACTACAACCACAGTGGGCAAGAACATTCTTGTGCCCATGGACTCAAAAATCCCTGGATACCAATGAGAATAACAATGAGGAACACCATCTGCTGAAATAATCTCTTCATGCATGCTTGGCAAACCTGCAAAAAAGGAGGGGGAAGGAAGGGGTGTGAAGAGTTTCTAGCCAAAATTTGCAGCTAGCTAAAGGTAAGGACAGCAGATGTTGTCAGCACTTCACTCTTGGGTTTTCGTTTGCCCAGCCACTATTTTTTAGTAGGAACTAGAAAACATCATTCAAAGGTCCTGCTGAAATAAGCCTGGTACTTTTCAGCAGTCAGGTGTTAACAGCACACAAATACATGCTGCTGTGAAATAAATTTAGATCCTAACAGAACCCAACTGCAATAATTGAGATGGAGCTAATGTTTTTTGTGATTTCTGCAGGGTGGGCTAAACTAAATGCTTTGTGGAGAAGAGAAGGGATATTTTCTCCTATAGAAGCATGGAAGTTCAGACCTCCATAATTTTAAACATTAGTCCTTGGAACACTGGTAGTTGAGTTCACAAGTACATAGCAGAGATTTGTCAGCTGAAAACCAAACTAAAACTCCTATTGAACATCTTTTCAAGTACCAGTGACATAAAGCAGATTTACAGAGCATCATTCAGTTTTAAAAAGGATTTAAAAGGAACACACAACACTGAATTTGTACCCTCGTAAACCCGGGTTTTTCCATTTGCAGTAAAAATCTGCAGCCTTTGGGATGACCTGATGGCTCAGGGTCTGGGTAGTTTTTGGCCTTGTTTTTGCCAGAGCTGACCTTAGCTTGCTTTAATGACTGTGTTGTGGTCAATGGACTGGCTAAAGCCTCTCCACCTATAACTTCTTTTGCAGGGGTACTGCATGAGGCAAAGGCCTGACAAATCTTGGCAGTCATTTTTGGGGCAAGCAGCAGCCCTTGTGTCAGGTGGGGCACATGGAGGCTTCTGTTCAGCTTTCACACTTCTTGCCAGAGAACATGTGAAATAGCACAAGGAGACACAGCAATTTGAAGGCTATTACTGATGTGACATCTCTGTATTAATTTGAACAATGAGGATATATTTTTGTAACAGAGTTAATTGTTAAGACTTTTAAGATATTAATTTGATTAGGAGTAAATGCTTAGTTTCAGATATATGGTGTGTTCCCCTCTGCTCATAACAACATTTGCAGTGTATCAAGACCATTTACTACCAATTTTACGCCCTCCTGGAACAGCACTATAAAGACAATTATGGACACACGAATACATTTCTGCTGAATTAGCCAGAGAATGCAACATGAGTTTTATGTTAGATTTATGCTGGTATGCTGACTTTATGTCAGCTGTGGAAAGACAGGGAACATAGGATAAAACTCACTCAACACATACTAGAACATTTGCATTAATTTGAGCCAGCACTGAAAAATTATATGTGATCAGCACTTTGCTCCTTGCAGCTGTAACATTTTGATCTGGTAATGGAACTTGAAGACAGGCTTTCCTTTAGCCTAAATTTGTGGCCTTAGAAATTCTGAAGTTACACTTTAGACTGATATTCTATCTTACTCCTTTTCACTTCACATAGGCTCTAGGATGTTCACATGAAAGAACGCTCCTTTAGATTCAATGAGTGTTGATATACTTATAACATGAAATTTTGATGAATATGCTGATTCTTTATCTCCTCAGGGCTTTTGTTGGTCACCTTATCTTCCCTTCTTTCTCTCCTCTCCCACCTCTGTTTATCATTCTCCTTGATTTTCTCCTTCCTGGCTTTGTTTCTCACTACTTATCTCTTGGTTATGTCTCTCCCTTTCTCTTGCCTTCCCTGCTTTTTGATGAGTTTCTCTGCTCTGGCTTTCCTACAACCCACTCTCCCCCTCCTTCTCGCTGCTCTCTGTCTGTTGGTGAGCTCTGCAGACTGATCCTCTGCACGGCTTTGAGGAGCACAGTGATGGACTGGCATGCTGCTTCCTGGTTGGAATGAGACCTTCATGTTTATGGAAATAATTGCCGTGCGGATGGCTTTGCTTTGACTACAAAGCTGTAAGTGGTGCTAGCAGTTTAGCATTTTCAATTTCCACTAAGTGAGCAAATGGGAGGTAAATAATGGCATTTACATAATGAATAAAAATCCATTGGAACTGTATTATATTCAACAAGTACCTGAGGAAAAAATGTGTGTGATTATTTGAGAGAGGTCAAGCTGTCAATATAAAAATGTATTAATCTAAAAATGTATTAATTTAGAATTAAAACCCAAGGGGACTAATAATAAAAATATATTAAAAATAAGATATTGTGGAGTAGGGGAAGAAACTCTCAGTTTGTAAAAATCAGACAAATCTCTCTTACCTGTCATGGGATGGAAATTACATTGAGAAAAGAGGTTGCAAAATAAAAAATCAAATTAAAAGTGTATTAGATTAGAGGGGGATACTGACCTTGTAAAAGCTGTGGTTACCCTATTCACAGTACTACTGGGTGTACTGCTGTATCACAGGATGAATTTTGGTTATCTCCTTAGAGGAAACTGATGACTTTGATACAGCCTGTAAAGCAAAGTCAAAACATGCAAGAAACTAACATAAATTACAAGAAAAATTAGGTATTGTGGTTGTTGCAACCAGAGCTAAAAGGAATTCTTTCTACTTGGCAACTGTACCACAAGAGAAAAATGGCATTTTAGGATTGGTAATATATCCAGAGGGCTAACAGGGTGAGATTGCCACAGCAGCAGCAGAGAACAATGAAATAATGCAATGAGATCTGAAAATGTAAAATAAAAAAGATCTTTATAGAGGGCAAACCTTTCTTAATACGAAAAAAGATTATATGTCCCAAGGGGATAATTTCATACTTTGTCTGTGGCTGTCAAAGGACAGAAAACACTCAGGAACTCTAATTTCTTCCATTCCTTCCCTTAGCAGTCAGTGAGTTTTCAAATCACCCCTCCCCTTTCTTGGGCTGTTTAATCCAGGTTATAACTAGAGAATTTTATTGCTGCTTTATTTCAGGCTTCAGTCTGAGATGTGCATAGACTTGCTGCTGTAGCTCCCTACTTGCTGCTGTAGCTCCCTGTTCTACCAGACCTCAGAGACCCAAAGAAGGCACCTAAGCGAGGAACCATTGCTGTCCATCATAGTCTGGTAGAAATACCAACAGTAACAAAGGTGACTCAGCTCTTAAACTGGCTAAATCTCTTTCAGGATTTCTCTGTGAGAAACTACAGGGGACATGTATTCTAATTATTGCTCCAAATTGGTTGAAATTAGGACAAGTTGATTGAAATTAAGAGACCTGAAATAAACATAATCCTGTGCAGTTCTGTTAAATCAGCAATGCCTCTCAGGGATTTTTCATCCCAGCCTGCTGGGAGATGTGGCTCACACAACATGAAAACCAGAGGGATGTGGGGTCTTAGGATCCAATTCAAAGCACGTGGAAGTAAACGAGCTTTGATTGATTTCAGTGGGCTTCAGCTCCTGCCTCCCTGTGGGCTGTCTGGAGAGGTGAGCCATCCTCTTTCTCTTGGAGGGAGTGAGGTGTGATGGCCTGCCCAACAGGCAGGCATTGTCTGCTCTGGCTGACATCCCTTGTCACGGGTAAAACGTGTTTCTTTATGAATTTTCTGCTTCCATGTTCTGTTTGCTTTCGTGTTGTACTTACACTCCTGCCCTAATCCTCACAGCATCTACATGCTGTGTGAGCTGTTTGAATATTCTACTGACCTTTCACAAAGGCAGGAAGAGACTGCACTGCTACATCCATGCTGACAGCTTCAGCCTGGCTTTTAGAGCTGCTGTCATCTTGCAAACTGCTTTTCACTACTCTTCAGAAAAAGAAATCCTAATGACATGCCTTATTCAAAAACAAATTATCCTGGTTTGGTTCACAACTGGTTTACTGAGCTTGTAGAAAACCTTGTGCTTGTGGAATGCAGAGTAGAAGAAGAAAAGGGAGATAGAAAAGGAAATGCTTCACTAGTTTATTCCTCCCTAATCTCTTCATTTCAGAATGAGAGCACTATTTAAATGCCAGATCTGATCAACTACTGAACCACAGACATGAAAAGAGATAATAATTAATCTGAAAAACATTTTTTTCTAGGGGAAACTTGGTAACATACATTATTGTTGCTTGTTCTGTGCTCAGGTTTCTCGTTAGGCTGAGGCTCTGTCTTTTCACAGGTAAAATTTGTATTAGCACGGTACAGCAAAAATCTCTCAGCCACTTTAGCAAAGACATGTAAAATAAGATTGTTTGTCATGTTCATCATGAGCAGGTTTTGCTCTGGTATTTAGCAACATTTTCATACACACTGATTTTTCAAGCTTGAAAAATGTTCTTGTTATGTATTTTTGTGCAGAGTGGTTTTTTTAGTAGAAGTCTCTAGGTTTTTAAGAAAGTAAACTGTAAGAATCAGAACTTTACCAGCCCTGTAATTTGAAGCAACAAGCATTTAGCAATAGCAGTGATTCACGTAGGTTTGACACAGAAAAGAAAATAACTGGAAGTCAAGAAACATGGGTAATACCAAGCACTGTGCAATGTTAAATAGAAATATTTGAGCTAGCAAAGGCACCAGGAAACTGAATCATAACTCTGTTAGTGTGGTACATTTCCTAACCAAATACCTCCTGGTGACAAGCATAAATGAAACAGCCCAGAGAGATCTATGGGCTTGCAAATTTACATTAGTTCAGGTACAAATATATACATGGTCATGGGTTGTGCAGTTTTGATTGAACTTTTTATCAAATTCAGGCTATAGTAGGAGCTTTCTGCTTGTACACAGGCTATTCTGTTGACTCCCTTCTAGATTAATTTTACCTTGCCATTTTTAAGTGTCACCTGCAGTCTTTCCCTTCTCTGTCATTCAGTCTCATCATAGCCCCAGGCTGTCTGTGCCATTTCTCCAGCTTTTAATAAAAGTGAAAATCTCCTTGTCTGAACAATTCTTTTCTCCCCATTTAAACAACCAGGACCACCTCCTGAGCCCAGAGCCATGCAATAACACTTTGAGCACTTCCCTTTTAGCAGCACTGAATCTCAAGTGCCCAGACTTCACCAGATTTTGTTTCAATCTAGCTCATCATCCATGGTTCTACTACACCCAGGTCTCTTTTCCCTGCCCCTCAATCTTGCCTCAGAGTCAGGGCATGTCTACCTGCTCTCCTGCTCTGTTACATTTTTTCCTTTGGGACACTGGTTCCCAACTTGACTCTTCTTATCCAGATGCCCAATGAGCTCGCAGTTTCTTCTTTTCTTTTTTTCCCCCACAGTAGACTTTAATTTCCTTCTTCAGTTTTATCTCTTCCACTTTCACCCTCAACCTCTTGCTTTGACAAACACACTATTTCAATCCTCACTTCCAGTCCCACTTTTCCCACAGCCTGCATTACAAGCTTCCACCATCTTCAACCTTGCATCCCCTCCCTTGCCCCACACCCTGTTTCCATGTGCCATTCCATGGTCACCCCTACCATTCCAATGCTATTCTAACCTCTTGGTTTATGAACAAATTAGTCTTTTTCCAGATTTCTTGGGCCCAGCAAGAAAGTTGCTCCGAAACACACAGGAGAGAAAAGACCTCTGAGATCCAAAACCTGGACTTGGCACGATAAGAATAGGTCACAACTATGATTTGAAGCATAGTTTTGTTCAACCACATGATAGACTTGCTGCAGCTGGCATTTTGGGAGGCTTTATCCTGAAAGGTGTTTGAAGAAGATGTCTCTGGAACATAAGCTAACTGTGGCATTTAAAAGGCCAAAGCTGAGCAGCTTTTTCCATAGAGAGAAAACACACAAATGCACACATGCATGATGGGTCTTCTAAAAGAAAAAAACCCAGGCTGAATTTTTTAACATGAGCAAAAGAAATGTATATTTCCATTCCATTAATGTTATCAAATAATTTACAAGTTGATTTAAAAATGAATAAATCTGTTGGGCAGAAATAGGCTTTTGAAAATTTGAGTTAAAACAGCCCTGTCAAGGAAGACTTGTGAGCATTTTAAAAGTCTTCTCATAAGAAGCATAAAGCATACTGATTGCTAACTGACAATAACAACCCCAAATCTGTTTTTTTTCTGATATTTTAAAATTATCATCTCTCTTTAAATGTATACAACAATCTGATAACAAGGTGTGAGAGGCACACTTAGGTACAACAAACAGAAATGACTGAGGGGCACAGGCTGAAGCAGAAAGTAAGATTCTCTTTGTAAGAGTATTGATGAAATAGATAAACCACATACAGAGTTTAATCTGGAGATGTTCAAATTACTTTGACAACAAAAATGAAAAATTGAAGAGAAAATACCGTTCCAATGCCTGCTCATTGATTTAAGCATTTTAGGTGCCAGTAGGAATAATAACAATGAAAAACCATCTGCTGATCTCTGCAGCTAATTCTTTAGCTATGCTTGAAAGACTAATGCAGAGATGGGAAGCTGTGTAAGAGATTGTAGACAAAACAAGTTGTATATGGCAGTTGTTTGGAGGATTCCACTCACAGGAATCCAGTTGCCATGTACTTAAGAGCTTTTCCAGGACTGGAGATCAGCTTCTTGTGAAACAACTGTAATAACACGTTTCTTGTGGTTTAATTCATAAACCAGTAGTTAAAAATAAGATTCTGAAAAGTAAAAGGGTTCAAAAAAGGACATTGAAATAATTATTTAATATATACTGACCAAAAATAAATTGATGAATAAAGAGAAAATTAATAGAGGATATACCAGAGTTTATATTCCTCCTGTGGAAAATTCCATAAATCCCTGACATCAGCTGGCAAGCTTTTTATTGTATGCACTGACTCAACCCAAACCAGGCCACTGTGAACTCACAGCAGTTCTGATTTCTAAACATTTTCCACAAAGTTGTAGCATTTGGAATATTATGAATGGTCTATTTGTGCTCACATGAAAAGAGATTTGACCATAGAGTGGGGAGAAGGGAGCTGCACAAACCAAAGGGAAATAAAAACTGAAGATGATTTTATGTGGGTGGCAGAGGTAAGCTTTACCACTCTCCCATAGTTATTCACATGTTGAATAGACACTGCTGAGTAGGTTAACAGCTTCTGTTCACCACCACTAATCACAAAGTGGTATTGTGCATTAGTAAATGTAATTTAGTCACACAAAACCACAGGCTTGACACAGAACTGACACTGGAGGCGCTCAGGACTTCTCTGAGCTTGAGCCAGTTTTAGCAATAGTCAAGGAACTAGTGCCTTATTTCAGCTTTTGGTAAGGCAGCTTTCAGTGTGGTAAAGATCTAACAGACCTAGGTAGTCACTGTGTGACACACATCAGCCCCTCATGTTCACAAGAGCTGCTGAAACATTGGGGTGGTGCTTGGTGAGTAAAGGTAGGTCTTGTTAACAAAACACATAAAAATAGCCACAGATGGACCCCAAGATCAAGGAGGAATGTACCCTTACCACCGCTGTAGTTCTCCTCCTGAAGAGTGCACGATGTCCAGGACTCACAGAATCATGGAATGTCTTAGGTTGGAAGAGATCCTAAAGATCACCTAATTTCCCCCCCCACTAAGGGCAGAGATACCACCTGCAAGGTCATGGACCTTCCCCCTCCATGCACACCCCTCTGCTTGAGAACAGCTGGAGCTATTTGCTGTAAGGTCCATAGGGACACTGCAAGAGTGAGCATAGCTCCAGGAAAAAGGGTAGATGTTACTAAGCTGTCTCTTAAAATAATTTTAAGGGTGTTATTGAGGAGGTTTTTCCATATTACCTTAGACTATAATGGTTAATAATACTGAAATTGACTAACTATTATCTGTATTTTGGTTTGATTGTTATAATTTTGATTATTCTAACAAAATAAATGTACATATATATGTATGTATGCAAAGGGTTCTCTTTTGTTCCCAGCAAGATTTCAAACATAACAGTAGCAGGGATGTTTTCCCATATCCTTCCAAGAGGAAATAACAATGATAGGTAAGCACATACAGACCTTTTAGTGACAAGCATAGTATTTTTCATGTTATAACTACAATCAAGAACACAGTTGGCTTCCTACAGGGACAGATAAGCGCTTTTGGACTGCAACCAAGCAATTCCAAAAGATTTCTCTTAATTCATAACTGTTAGGTGCAAGATGTGAGCTGAAGTTATTGTAGATTCTGAGATCAAATCACAGGTAAGACTCAGTCCAACTGGTTATTTCTAAAATGCTGCACCTCTTTATATGCTTCTATGGCTGCATACATCTCTATCATGTCCGTAGTGTCAGATTCTGGATCCAGCCTGAAACCTACCTGTAGTTTGGGAACAGCAGAAACCACTCTCTTCCCATCACAGAAGAGAGTGAGGGAAGCTTATGTCCAGCCTAAAAGGAGAAAAGCCCTTTTTCAAAGTAAATGTTGTATTTTTAACCAGTGGGTCAGGTCAAGGACTACTTTCATACAATGTGGCAGATGATAGCTCTGTAATAGTCAAATTCCTCTCGCTTGCTACAACCAAAAGACACTGGAGTCCACTTTTCAGTAACTGAGGAGTTATAATAACTTCTTCAAGTCCTCTGAGGTCACTTTACACACTGACCAGCAGAATATATTAGAATAAAAGCTGTCAATGAAAAATTCACACAAGTAGAATCCCTGTGAGCATGCCCCTTTGCTCATTTATCCTTCCTAGGTGTTGTAACAAGAGGCATCCTGAAATGATGGCTGTGGGCCTTGTGTTTGGGCCTTGCAAGTCAGATTTGCCTTGGAACCAGGCACTACAAACTGAAACAACTGGTCCTATACTTGTCTTGTTGGCTGATGCATTTACCTCTCTACATTGCAGCTCCCTACTTGGTGACTCAGAGCAAGTTCTCTAGGTGGCTAAATTGGTTGTGTTGGTGGCTTTTCAGCTGCATTTTTCTCACTAGTAAATCTTGAAGATTATCTGGAGAGGAAGCCAACAGAGACACTTTTCTGCTATTGTTGTAAAATAGGCCTTGAGAAATGTCTCCTTTGCAGAACCAATGATACCCCTCAGAGATTAAAGACCCAATCTGTCCCACATCATTGCTGTCCTACATCCGTCCTTTAACAGGTTTCTGATGGTAGAAGAGCATTCCACAACAGAAAGCAGCAGAAGTGGCAAGAAGAGCACTCATCGACAAGCACAACTTTGGGATTCTTTTGGGCAGAGAGAGGGCCAAGTCATGGTGCCTACTAAATAAAGTAAGCACAAGCCTGTCACTTGTCCCAGCCCTGCCTGAGCAGATCTGTGTGTATTTCAGCATTCTTCATCTACAAATTCCATTCAAGTGTGCTCAATATTCAGTAAAGAGACTATGCACATCTGCTGTTCCAAGAAGCAAGTTTAATTGCTGATGGGATTTTTTCCCACTAGCATTTCAACCCATCTGCATGTTGCGATTACTGGAGCCTAATTTTGTTTTTGTCTACTTCAACCTTTTCAAGTGATATTCATTAATCCCATCTATGGCATCTCTAACATGTGGGAAATCTGCCTAGAGTAATTACAAAGTATTTCCTCTGCACTTAGTTCTCATATAGGAGCATGTGAAGATAATGAAGGCTGATTGTAGTGTCATCATTCCATTGAGGAAATGAATGATGCTGTTCAAATAACAGCTGGCTTGTTACATAAAAGAAATGACAGATCAGAATAATAAAGACAAACTCCCCTTTAACAGATCTTTCTAATTTGAAAGTCTCAAATAATTGTCTGGAATCCTAGAAGTACAGAACATGGTGCAAAAAAGGCCCCTTAATTTGCTCTGTGTACATACCCCCCCCCCCCCCATATATATATATATATATATATATATATATATATATATATATATTTGTGCGCTTATACATAGATGCCTAAAGACATTAGTAATTTTTTATTATTTTTCCATTAGATATATGTGTGTGTGTGTGTGTATATATATATATATATATATATATATATATATATCTTGCAGTGAGAGAGCAAGATCAGCAAGAATCATATTTTTTAATCTGGAATATCCATGACAGAAAATAAAATACAATTTAGGAAAATTGCCTTTCCTATAGTTAACTGACATGAAGTGGGCATCTAGGAATGTGAATGATACATGTTATAAGTGAATTTGAGTTGCAATAAAATTTTCACCATACAATAATAATTTACACAACAATGCCATTATAAAAATATTGTGAGGCCCTAATCTCCAGCAGGTGTGTATATATATATAAAAAATACAAACACACACACACACACATATATATGTATGTATATATATCAAACAACTGAGGTTTTTCTGTTTTACAGATACCTAAATACAATTTTTATATAAATATCACACATATAGGCATCATATACAGATATATACATATATATATACATACAAATAGAAAAACATCAGTTCATAAATGGTCTGTTTCAAAGTGCCCACTGCTCCACAGATACAATTGCAGTGCTCAGCTCGTACTCTGTAGAGTCAAAGGCTAATTTTACCATGTCTTTCTGCCTGAGTGTGTTCCTAGATAGTCTTTCAGTCTCAACCTGAGAGTGTGACTCCATATGGCACTATCAGACTACAACACTTGATTTCTAGCTGGAGTTTGAAGTAAAGACTAATAACAACCAAAATGTGATATATTTCAGGTCTAAGAATTTCCTTGAATGATCCAAGGAAAGTGTCAATGTGTGACTGCAAGTGGTGCAGAAGACAAAATTAAAACTAGTAAAAACATTAGGGTAAAATGAGGCATAGTGATGAAGTCTTTGAGAGGAGACTTTCTCACAATGCCAGCTACATTCCTAAACTAGATACAGGAGACTTTGGGAAAAAAAATTCATATATAAAAAAATTTTCATATAAGAATTTTCATTTTAAGTTTTCAAGCTGATGTAAACTGGGCTCTTGGGAACTGCAAATAAGCTGGACCCAAAGAAAAGAATTACAGAATAATCCCAGTCCAGCCTCTTGCTTCAAGTAGCATTTGCTTGGATGAACTCCAAGGGTGAAGTTTATCTCAACCTGGGCAACATGCTCCACTGCTTGACTGTCCTAATTAAACACCCCATATTTTGTATTTATGCATTAATATTTGCCAATGGGGTAGCATAAGTTAAAATCAATGCTTAGATCTTTAAAAAAGAAAACCAAGTAAGACATAAAATCCTGTTAGAGAAGGCAATAAAGTTGTTTAAATTGAGTGTATTTGTATACAGTCAATTTAAACAATTTGTCTTCATGAAATTCTAGCTTCAGGAAATGTTGGAACAAAAATGTAACTAGATTTAGTTATATTTTTATTATTATTCATAAATTAAGAAATAGGGATCTATATTGCCATAGCAACAAAATGTCATGAATTTTTTCTATATAAATTTGAAAATGTAGTTCTTTCACATGAAATTAAAACCAGAGCCCAGAAGCACAAAAAGTATTAAACTACTGCATTTATAATTGGAAACCATTAATTTTCTGACCAATTGGTTTTTTCTCCAAATTAAAAGATTGTTGAAAGGGATATTTAACACTGCAGACAATTTTTGAAAAGTAACCTTTCACTCCATAAATAAAAGTTATCTCAGAGTCCAATTTTTCTCTAAGAATCACACACATAGCTTTGTAGAAATAATAGTTGCTTGTTAGCTCAAAGCATAGCTCCTTTTTAAAGAAATGATTGTGTAGACAGAGGTGTAATCTATGGTGCACATGAAAGCTGATTCTGCCTCTTGAAAATGTAGCTTCTAAAGACGTTGTTAATCACAGAATTAGCGAATAAAATTAGGGAAAGACTTTTACTGAAAGTGATTTTATTCAGCAAAGGGTTATCTGTGTGCATTTAGCACTGGATTCAGCAATCCTGGGTTGTGGACCCCTGCACACACTCAAAGCCCTCTGACCTGAATAGCTCTTATTACCCAACTAAGCTCAATTGCAAATTTAAGGCAGTAGAGTTGGAAGCTAAAATCAGAGGGAAAGTAGTCTGCAATCTTTTAGCTGGTGGACAGCATTTGCATTTAGCATTTCGGTACCCCCTTTAAATTCATACATCACATTAAACTGAGTTCTTAATGGTTACTCCAAATGTCATTTCATTAGCAGCAGACTTCTTCCAGCTCTCATGAAAGTATCTAAGCAAGGGGACTCTAATAAAAAGCTCTTGTACTGCTTATTCTTTTCAAGTCTGAATCTTTAACTTTGCTGCTTTTATTAAAAATTACCTCAGACTTTAAGAATTTGGGGGCTTTCAGGAAGAGATAAAAGCAGGTAATTTAAATTCAAAGTTTTTCACCTGACCTGCTCTGCTTGATGTCACTGAAAGTTTTCCAGACTGAAATGTGGCATAACTTGTACAAAAGCACTGCATTGACTCTGTTTGTTAGTGAATTTTCCCAGATGACCAGGGGTCTCACCTAAAGCACATTTTTCATTTTTAATAACCAGGATAGACCACTTGTTCTTTTCTCCACCGATTTGACAAGGGTAGCAATTTTAGATTATATCATGAATGTCATATTAAAAATTCATAATTGAGTTGTGAGAGTGAATAATTATATCAAGACCAAGAGAATTAAGGAGATAGATGTGCCACATTTCATTTATCCATAATTTATTTCTTTTTAAAGCATTTTTAAGGTCTTTTGAAATAAAAAAAAAAAATTACTGCCATTTCAGATCATTTAAAAGTTCTTTGAAATTTTATGCATTTGTTCTCATGACATTTTTTCCCTTCTCCACATTTTATTTATATAGTAATTGATGCCAAGTGGTCTTATCGTCAATGTCACTGAAAATTCTGACTGATGAGATCACCCACTGCTGTTCTTTCAACAGCCCATTCCTATCAGTTAGAGAGCAGCCACTGCTTGCAGGGTATTTCCAATTGACCAAGGAGATAAGTATACCAAAACATGCCCTGTTTCAACTAGCAACCCATCTGGGCATACTTACCTTCCTGGGAAAAAGAAATTCATGTTATGTGTGTTGCTAAATTGATAATTGCTACTATTTCTGCACTGGACTCAGCAAGCATGGAAAAGATGGGGTAGGAAGAGAGAAGAAAAACTCTTCTTTAAATTACTTTCATCTTGGACCACAGATGTATCTGAGGGTTACTTCTTGATATAAATACATAATTGGACATAGGCTTTTGAAACTTCCAATAATATTTTCAAAGAATCTTAAAGGAATTGAATGCTTTCAGCTAAATTAAATCAGAAATAAGATGTTTGATTCTTTTTGTTCAAATAAATGTATTAACCAAACCCCAAAATATATAAATATGTCTGGTTTAGTTACCAAAATGAGGAAACCTTAGATCTGAAACCAAATGTCCAGTTTTCACCATATACAAAAGATAAAGTGATTTTTTTTACTTTCAATATCCCTAGACACTTCTAGTCCTGCCCTTGTTTATTTCCTTCTCTGTTTTCCTGAGTCAGAGCACATTTTGCCTAACTCACATCTACATTCTTAGTACATGGCATAGTCACAATCTTGCCACAGCAAGCACAAGCCAGGACTGTCCCTGTCCACACTAAATACTGGAAGCACTTTGGCCAAGGTCCAGCTTGGGCAATCTGGCCTTTGGTATCCTGGGTGTTTTCAACAACACAGCTTTTACAAGGGGATGGGCAAACTCAGGGTACCCTGCAGCCTGTCACAGCACTCTTCCAGCAGTAACAGCAACAAATCATTTTAAATTGGTGCAGATGGGAATTCCAGCTCTTAGGTCTGTGCATACAAAGTATCAGTTCACTCTTGTACTTCTCCTCACGGAAGGAAGCCGTATGTGCACTGCTGGAGTGCACACCGCTATGGCTCAGTCTGGGCACCTAACCTGAGTTCTCCAGACACACAGATGGCAAGATTGTACCCTTCAGATGGCAGCAGGATGCCCCTGTACTTACTTTTTTGTATTAGCTGGTTCCAGAGGCCCGTCCTCAGATCCTACTCACCACATGTAGGATGCCTAGTCACAAATCTGGGGGAGGAATCCAGCCCCTGAACTACTGCAGCAGTGTTTGTTTCTTCAGCTGGAGATTAACCAAGCCTTCTACATAACAGCTGAATCCTGTAGCACTCATCCGAAGACTACTCAGACCCCAATCTTCTTGAAACCTTTAATTATTTTACCAGCAGCCCTAAGCTGCTGGGGTTTTTTATCAAAAAGTTAAAGCATCTGATCCGCTAAGGGATGAAAGAGAGCAGAGCCTATCCAGGAATTTTGACCTCCTGATTTGAATGTGTTAAGGCCAAAAAGACAAATGAGATATGTATGAACTTCAGGAATTAATAGAGGAAAGTAAACCATCCCTGAAATCCAGATACATCTAGACTGAAATCCAGTCAGCCTGGCTTACAAACACAGCAAGCCAATGAACAATTTCTAGCAAAACAGCCTTCCAAAATAAGAGCTGAAGTTTCCTAGAGGCTTAATGAAGACAGAGTGATAACTTTGAAGGACTCTAGAGGAAGCTACTGTAACTCTAAATTTTATCTCCCAAGCTAGACCGTCAGGGCAGCAGTGGGTCTGCTCTTCCCATGCATTTATTTTTTTTTCACATGATAAATAAACATATGCAAGCTGTGCAGCAATTTCCCTCTTGAGCCTGGGCTTGGAATTGCAGCTACTAGTTGAACATTGGAAAACATGAAGTTGTCTCTAAATTTAGCACATTCATATGGGAATCCACATGGTGGCATAGTGGAGGATGGGAATAGGAATAATTCAGTCTGTAGGTGCAGCACTGAAGAACAGAGTAGAATAGAATAGAATAATCTTAATTGGAAGGGATCTACAACAATCATCAAGCCCAACTGCCTGACCAATTCAGGGCTGACCAAAAATTAAAGCAGGTTGTTAAGAGCATTGTTCAAATGCTTCTTGAACACTGTCCAAATGCTTCTTGAACATGCTGCAGGTATCAAACATTTCTTCAGACAGTCTGTTCTAGTGTTTAACCACTGTCTCTATAAAGAAACAGTTCCTTACATCATGTCTGAACCTCCTCCGACACAGCTGTGAACAATTCCCATGGTGAATGTCGTGGCTTACTTTCTCTGCAGTATCCAAGGAGGAATGTGTTCTGCTAATCTTAATCTAAGGGGGTTTTGCATGAAATTTTTCAGCTTCCTCCATGTCTGCATACCTACCCTTTATACACATGCATACAGAAACACCTACAGGGTACCAAGTATATACTTGGTATATACTTAGATCTTTGAGAGCATTATGCAATTCTAACATGCGTAGGCTACATGAAAACAAAGGGTACTAGCTCAAATAGAAAAGAATTAGGCAGAGTAAGTTCTGGAGAGTTAGAAGACTATTAGTGTCAGATCTTCTCTATTTTTACTAATTTTGAAATTAAAAAACCTAAACAATCCAAATGAAATTTTGAAATAAGATGTCCTTCCAAACAAATAATATCAAGCCTTTTGGATGGTGCTAGACAATGACTCTCTTTTTTCACCACTTGCTTTTTTTAGCATTTTAAATTTGCCAGTGAAAGTAGCACTTTGAGGAATTTCTCACAAAAAGCAACAGAAATTAAAAAATGAGAATGTAATTAAGGGGTGCATAAATATCAAGTCGAAAGAGGGAAAGAGCCACAATTATTATATTCTCCTTCACCCATTGATTATGTCATCAAAGATAATTTCTGTTTACTTTCTTCCCTTCTGTGAAACATTAGAGAATGGAGCTTCTTGCTTGTGTCTAATATATTTCACATATGAGCAATTAGTCTGGTGCTTCTGTTGTACTTCAGAACGATTTGGAACAAGCTGATTCCTTTTCCTAATACATAAGAATTTCCCCCGAGAGGTGTGATTAGGTTGCCCAGGGTCAGTATTTATTCCGCATCTATCCAGGTATTTGGAAGTATGAATGACTAAAAAGACTGACAGACTTAAACTATGTTTGGGGTATAGCCAGTTCAGCAGGGACTTAACCTTCCCCCCAGATTTTTAACAACTTTTCATCTCTGTATTTAACCGAGTCAAATGTGTTTTGTACAAAAACAGAGTAATCAAATCATGCTGGAGAACATCAGTGCATGACAAATCTCGTTGATCTAACACACTAAGTTCAAATTCAATTTTAATTTATTTTTCAAACTTCCTGAAAATAAAGTCTAAACACATTCTTTTAAAAGTTACATTAGACACCCACTCAGTCTTAGCAATGAAAGTTCAAGAGAGTGAGTGGTTTCTAAATAATAGGAGATTCATTAATAACGAGACAGCAAGGTATCTTAGATGAATTGTGCAAGTCAGGTCTAAGATAAATTCTGGCAACCAAAAAAATTTATTCAAGCTGTGCTGGAGAAGTATTGGATATGGTTTTATGATTTTCATTGGGTGTTCCTTTTTTTTTTTTTTTTGTAGCTAGTCTTTCACTTTAAAAAAAAATTCTTTTGATTTTGAAGCAATGCAGCACATGTTCTTGAAACTCTATATAAAATTGTTAAAGAATCTATGGTTCTATATCTCTCCATCTACATAATCAACCCAAAACATCATTGTACTCAAATCCCATCAAAATCAACTGCAAGTTTCAGCAGAAATCAGAAAAAATTACTCTTCCACCAACTTTCATAATTTAATCCATGCTTACAGCAAACCCACAGCTTATTCCATACTAGTAGCAAAACCAAAGATAATTTCTTGATTAGATGGTTTTCTTGATGCAAAGATACAAAGGCAACATGCTGAAACCATAAAAAATTACGCAAAACTAGCCAGCTGAAAATAGAGGTTTAACATTGCTACAGTATCTGAAAACATGATCACACTGACACCAATCTGCAAATTCTGCACATTTCTAGGCATTAATACTAGGTTAATTTTCACTCCAATACAGTTAATAATATGAAGTTTTATTTCCTATTTATGCTTCAGTTTAAAGCCAAGCAGGTCTTCTTCTTGGAAGGCTTGAAAAATAAATTCTTCACATTCTTCTTTCTCTTCATTATCTCAGAAAATGTCATATGGCTTCATATTAAAGTTCCTGCCTTAAGGCTATCACATTGCTTGCCCATCCCCCCAAAAAATCTCATGTCCTCAGCTAAAAATCTTATTAAACATAATGAAGCAGAAATCAATCCACTTATGAAGTACAGAGATATTTTTTAGAAAAAAACACCATACGTCAGGGTGCTGTGCCAAACAATATTTTCAAGTGTTACTTTGAAAATTCCATTTCTTTACAATCACAGAAGAATCTGTGTCAGAAGAATACCCTGAAGACCATCTAGTCCAAAAGCAAGTTGACCTCCAGATGCTTGACAAATGTCAAGCAAAGGGGTACAGACACTCTGAGCTCTCCTGCTCATGCTCTTGGAAGCATGGCCCATATGGCCAGCCTTCACTGCCACACAGACATGGTGCTGCCTCATGAGCATTTTGCTGCCTATGAGGACCTCAGGCCCTTCTCAGCAAAGCTGTGAGCCAACCAGTCAGTTCCCAGTCTGAGCTGCTCAATACGGTTGTTGTGCTCCAGCTCCAGAATTTTGCATCCATCTTTAATGAACTTCTAGAGGTCCCTGTCAGCCCATTCCTCCAGCTGGTCAAGGACCCTAAAAATGGCAGATGTTCTCACCAGCCATCTACTCTAAATGTGTGTCTACCTTTAATCTGTTGAGGGTATGTTCCTTAACGTAGTCTAGATAGGTCATGAAGAGCATTGGGCCCCATAACAAACTGAGAAAATACCTGTTAAACTTTGAACCATTGGCTCCTTGAGCCCAATGGTTTAGTTCACCCAGTCCCTGTGTCACAAATCTGTAGATCCCTTGACTTGTTTCTAGCACTCATTCTTTCTCTCAGCAACAGATAACTCATACCTTCATTCACCTCTCTTCTTTCTATTTCAAGCACATCTGAAGTTGTCTTTAGCCATCCTTATGCAACAGGACATAACTTGGAGCATCAGATTTCCTTGTTGAATTCTTTGGCTTGTATGTTTATGCACAATGTCAGTTTTTTGAGGTATGGTTCCACTCAATCAAAAATTACACATGATGCAGTAATTCCTGGAAATGAAAGTCTGTGTTACATGGTGTTAATGAGAAATCAAATGAGGTGAGAGGGATCATACCTTAAGGCATTAGAAGTCAATTACATGGAGGACACAGAGAAATGTTTTAGCTAAATTAAGAATCCTTTTGGCCTCCTATCATTATTCAAGCCCAAACTCAAGCTCAAGTGAAATAAAAAAAATTCTTCCTTTTCTTTAATATCAGCATTGCAATATTCTTGATGAAATATAAAGAAAAGCTGTCATTTGGTTATGGAAAAAAGTTTGTGTCTTATATTTCTGATGCAAGCAGAGGCAGTCAGAAATCTGAGAAAAACCTGAAAGTGCTCTCACACAATCCTCTGCATTATTGAGTGTGTGTCTTAACTCAGCTATAGTCTCTAGAAGCTGTGGATGCCCCAGTCTTGAAAGTGTTTGAGGCCAGGCTGGAGGGAACTTTGAGCAATGTGGTCTAGAAGATGTAGAAGATGTCCCTGCCCATGGCAGGGGGGGCTGGAGCTGGGTGATCTTCAAGGTCCATTCCAACCCAAACCATTCTAGGATTCTGTGATAACGAGAACAAAATGTAAAGGAATGTATTTCACCTGCTAGCATTGTTCAGAAGGACACATTCCCAGTTAAGCTAAGTATCAACAACACAGTGGTCATATAGAATCACAGAACTATTAAGGATGTAAAAGACCTTTAGGATCACCTAGCCCAGCCATCACCACATCCATATTCACCATTAAGCCATGTCCTCAAGTGCCCTATCCACACATGTTTTTTGAACACTTTCAGGAATGGTGCTTCCACCACTTCCCAGCTCAGTTCTGTTCCAATGATCTACAACCCCTTACATGAAAAAAAAAAAATCCTAAAATCTAGTATAAACACCCCTCTGGCACAACTTGAGACCATTTCCTCTCATCCTGACACGTTTTATCTGGGAGAAGAGACCAACATCCATCTCTCTCCAAGCTCCTTTCAGGTAGTTGAGGAGAGCAGCACAACAGGAAACCAGCTTAGCTCTACTTGCATCTACACATTATTCTTGCAACTTTTGGCACTTGACTCATGCTGTCAACTTCTCAACACAAATTATGTTATCATGATTAGATGCATCTTTGAACAAATTATAAAGGCTGTCCCCGCTTCCACTTCTCCCGGCTTGTGCACTTTCATGATGGCTCCATTTGTCTTCTTTCAGAAAAGTTTAGTGCACAGAATATTATTTGCTAAATTTATGAACTTTGGTCTTAGCCTTTGAGAAACTGAAACTTCATCTCAGCTGCAGCATCCCTTGTCTACCAACACAATCACAGATGTGCTGCTTTAATGTTCTGTTGATATGGGAGAAATGAGAACCATGACCTTTGTGTTAATTGGTTAGCCCACAGAAGCTACTAAGACTGAAAATATGGAACTGTACAGGGCAGTAGTTTACTTATTCTACCCATATCTTATGTTAATTGTGGGCTTAAAGAAATATTGCTTCATAGTTATTTTAGCCTTATAGTTCCTTTATTTAGGTAGTAAATAGCTTTAGAATTCCTTTATTTTAGTTGGGATAGGCATATATTACCTTTCAATTTTTTTTTTTTTTTTTCTATTCAGGTGAACTCAAGCATTAGAAACTGATCAGTGGATTGTGGAAATGGTGCTGAGTGATTCACTATGCTATTTTCTTCTTTTTCAAGGTACTCTCATGACACATTCCCTTTGTATTTTTGGTAACATAAAGAGTTAAGCCATTATCCATGTCATTTCAATAAAAAACCTCCTCATAAACTTGCAAATTGGATCTTTTCAACATGCAAATTGTGCCTCTTCAAATACCTGAGCAGAGTATCTACCTGAACTATAACAATAAAATTGCAATACACTTCTAAATAAATACAGTTGTCATATTCTCCAATCTCAGCCCCTACTCTTACAAGGAAAATGCCCAGCTCTAAATGCTGTTCTTCAACAAGTCACCAGTTCCTTAAACCTTTATAAATTACCATTTTGCTGTGAGAATATATTATATTCAGGTTATTACTTGAAGGGTTATTTGACACTGAAGCTAACAGAGAGGTTGTCAGGTGAGACTGATGCTGTCAACCTGAAAGCACAGTCATACAGCCAGTAAATACTGCACAGATACAGAGCTGAAACTGCAAGAGCTTCCATTGAAACAGGACCTATCAATCTGTCATGTCATCTTCTCTGATTAAAAGATTTTGTGGGCAGGCATCTGCAAGTGCAGCAAAGGTTTTCTAGAAAGGCAATAATGCAAAAATAAAAATGTGACTGATGTGTCTATCACGGAATGGTCAAGGGCTTAGTTTCACAGCTTGTTTATCTGCATGTTTCCATCTATCAGATGGCTTCTTGGTGGCAGTTGCCTAAAAGGCCTCTTTTGACTCACTAGTTCCTCAGAAAATACTTACTATATTTGCCATCAATACATACTCTTCAAGTCCTCCATCTGTCACCTTTGTTGAAGAAAAAAATTTAGTCTGGAAAGAACAGAAAACTCCTTCACTTTAATAAAATGTGGGAAAGAAAACATATTTTCTGTTCTATTTCTTGCTTTTCAGAAATGTGTCTGCATCAGGATTACATTTAGTCTCCTCTCCAAAAGAGGTCTTCTACTCATAACCTTGGAGAGGACCCTTCAGGGAAATTAAACCCTAGAATCTTTGGCTGTAAATCACAGAGCCCTGTGGGTGACTTGGAATAAATAGAGGGAAGATCAAAGGAGGATTAGAGGCTGGCTGTGAAAAACATGAACAGGAATGACAAAAGGAAAGACTCTAGTGTTAGCTTAGTTATGTTCCCACCATGAAAATAATGAAGGCAAAACCGCCATCACCCTATTCATGTTTGTTGGATTCATTTGCTAATGCAAGAATTCCCTGTGTACCTGTGTTACTGGTGTCCTGTTATCCTATATACCAGATAGGAAGAGACTCCTGCAGACCCTTTCATGTCATAAATAAATACATTGTGTGTCCTAAACTCAAAGAATAGACAGGAGAAATTTCAAATGTTCTGTTAAACACTGTAACATCTTAAGATTTAGAAGAATACACACATAAAACAGAAAAAACAGACCTTCTCTCTCCTTGACTTTTCCTCTTTCTTCCTTGCACAGCTGTTTTTGTTCAAGCTTCCTGTTAGAAAGCACACAGAAAAGAAGATGGGGAGGAAAGGGTGAGGAGCTATAATCAGGGGAGAAACTCACACTTAGAACTGGAAAGTTCCTCCAGGCTGCCTAAAGAAATTCTCACAATGTCTAATGCAGGCATATACAATACCTGGCCAAGCATTCCTCCAGGGGATTACATTGTACTTCCTACACCAACTTTCATTTGAAGATCCAAAACTTATTACCAAAGCAAACTTTCTATCTCTTCTTCTTAACAAGACAGGAAGCTGGAACATAATAAAGTTAAGAAATTCCTAATCATTGAACAACTTATCTATGTTTGCAAGGTCAAAGATAGGAGAGTAGTGGGAGAGTTGTGCTTGGAAAGTAATGATTAAATGATGAGTTCATAGAAATTAACCATAATTTTCTCTTTGTCTTCTGAAACCAAGCAAACAGTCAGGAATTCAGCTAAAATCTTTATCTGACCAACTGCTGCTTTTCATCTTGACAGAACTTCATTCCTCTGATGGGGGCTGGGAAATGTCCTCCAAAATATTTTCTTTCATGATAATGTCAAAGAACAGAGGAAATTAGGACCTCAGAAACAAACCAAAAAAAGTGCTCAGATCTCTGAAATATATTGATTTATGTTAAGAAATTCAGCTGAAGCTCATCCAAGCCTTAAGCCATTTCACTCAATGTGGGCCCTGCTGCTCATAAAATACAATTGCTAGGAAAAGCAAACTCTGCCTGATGTCAGTAAGAATTTTTTTGTTGGATAATGTCTGTCAAACGCATTTAAGCTTGATCCTGTAATGATAAGAACACAAAATCAGCTGAATTTAGTAATACCAAAGATCAATTCTGCTCAAGTGCCTGTCTTGAAATATGGCTTGAAAAGATGCTTGGGAGAATGGGTATGCATAGGGATCTGAAAGATTTGAATGGACTACAAAGTTTAAGTCACAGAGCACAATGTCCTTTAACTTTGAGAGATCTGAATGGACCCTGACAAACCTCCCATTTGGCTATAAGTGTGTACTTCCTACACCAGAGACTGCATCCAGATAACCATTTTAACAGATGCTGGGGGATGTGAACCCATTTTGGCCTTCACCATATCATGTGACAATGAATCATGCAGTTTAATTATTTAAAACATGAAAACAATCTCTCTAGAGAGAAAGCAATAGTTTCAGTGAATTGTAAGGCAACTTGCTTAGTCACCCTGTGACTCATGTTGCAATGTCTGGGACATGGCAAGTACCCCAGACAGTGATACCATGACAAAAGGATACTCATTAAAAACTATCTAGTTCCACTTTCTTGCTCTTAGTATCTCACTGAAGTGTGGTCCTGCAAAGTTTTTCATACCAACAAACCTGACCAAATAACTTGAATTCTTATTCCCTGACAAAGTATCAGGCGTGAATTCCCAGTATTATAGAGAGTTCAGGAGAATCCTTCCAGAGTTCCTGGTATGATCCTTTAGTGTGTCTTGCAGCAGGCAGTGAGGAGTCATTTGTAGGACCCAAAATAAGTTTTCCCAGACATGCTTGCTGAACGAATGAGTCCCTGTGAGTGGCTGGGAGAAACAGCAGATCCCTGCACAGCTGTATCCAGGACATGGTCTGCTGCAAAGAGCCATGCTGGGTGAGATGTTAAAAATCCCATGTCTCCATCTGAAGAAGCCTATCCTGTATTCAGATGGCCTTTAATTGCCTCACTACCTAATTAAGCTTTGGGCAAATGGCATTGGTTTATACTAGTTAAGAGCTCAGCTTCTGTGATCGTTGCATTCAGACAGGGTGAGTCTTGAAAGATTCCAAGCTGCACTTGCAGCTGTCACTCAAGCTGAACTCCAGAACTTATAATGGGTTTCTCAGATAGCATTACAAAGATTTCCCTCTGCCCAAAATCCTACTTTTCTACTATTCTTGCATAGAGCCAGGCACATTTTCTTTCATTTGTTCCAAGTGACGGGTATGTACCTCTGGATTATGCACACTTGACAATTCTCTGCATCATCGTACATGAGAAGATGGGTGTCCTTGCTGGTAAACTGACTGCAATAGTAGTGCCAAAAAAGAAAGAACCTGATGGCAGACATCCTTCTTCCAGGAGGCAGGAGGTTTGTGCTGGAAAGTAAAAGTCACATATCACTGAAAAATCCCATAATCATGGAATAAGATGAGTTGGAAGGGACCTTCAAGGATCATTGAGTCCTGTTTCTGGCCCTACACAAGGAGTCCCCAAGAGTCTCACCATGTGCCTGAGAGTATTGGCCAAATGCTTCTTGAACTCCTCCAGGCTGGTGCTGTGACCATGTCCCTGGGGAGCCTCTTCCAGTGCCCAACCACCCTCTGGGTGAAGAAACTTTTTCTGATACCCAACCTAAACCTTCCCTGACACAACTTCAGGCCATTCCCCAGCCAACAGCAAAACATGAGTAGCTCCACCTTCAATAAAAAGAGGGTTTTCATCAGAATCTACTGGGAAAAAAAAAGGAGAACTACAAAAGATTTTGATTAAAGGAACATAAAACAGCAGGAGGCAATAGAAAAGCAGAATCTATCAGAGAAGTAGCACTGCTATTAGCACCAGATCTGAGTTTCTTAGTAAAATGATGCTGGCCTCACTTCAAGGCATCAGGCTCTTGAGAGAACACAGTGTCCAAGAACATTGTTTTCAATATTTTACTAATGGGATACTGTTTTAAAAAGCAAAAAACTGCTTTATGGACCTGAACAAAAGGAGGCCAAATTTGTTTGGACTAGCTGGTTCTAAAAATTACTTTACAAGCAATTTTACTTCCTACTTTATAAAAACTCCTGGATCTACTTGAAGATTTTCACAGCTAGGATTTTTTATCCAAACTTCAACCCTAACAAGTAATTTATATCATAAAATATATATTTATCTTCAGAAAAATAATTAAAAATAAATCAGAGGTATCATAACATAAAGGGGGGATCACTATCCTCCATGTAGAGCCTGAAGGCTAGGGGAGGTTGTTTCAGGGAGATCAGAGCACTTGGATTTAAAAGCAGTATTCAGAGGAGAAATCAGATGAGTGAATCATCTGCCTCTGGAAGAGGATGCACCAGCATGGATAGGGCCATCACCCTTTTTCAAGAGGAAGAAGAAGAAGAAGAAATGTATCAGTAAGGTGGCAAATGGGTACCTGTTGGAGGTACCCATTTAAAAACAGCTGGGTTTTTTGTCACTGGCTACAGTGGTGTCCCCAATGTAGGGTGCTAAAACTGGCAGCTCCTCACTTTTAGTACATTTTAGTCAGGTGAAAATATTTTCAATCTGAAGGTAAATATATCTTCTCACGCTAACAGAACTTTTGTTTCCATCCTTTTATAGCTGTAAACCAGGGTAAGATTTATTTAAAGACAGAGGTATAGTATTTGATTGCAATTGTCTCTAAGGTTTTCATAGAAGGGAGCATAAAATGTGTCTTCAAGGATAGCAGTCTAGCTCAGTTCAAACATATTAGTTTGGGATAAAAGAGACATGATTTAATTTATACCTTCTACCTCCTGGGTGACATGGAGCAAATATTGCAAAAATACTTACACTGAAATGGTAATTAAAGGCATTCTGTCTTCCAGAGAAACATGATGATGTTTCTCTGGAAAATGAAAGTAAAGGCTGTAATATCTTAGATACCATCACAAACACTTTACATAAATTTAATGCTACACAGCCTGGGCATTTGGAACTGCTCCCGGTTCACGGAGCCAAGTGAGCATTTGACTTCAGTGTTGAAACTGAAATGCTATGGTGCTGGCAAAGGCAGAGCAGAGCACAGGCCTCTTCAGGCAGCAGTAAGCCAGCACCCCATCCTAATACTTTTGCTATAAAAAATTTTGAAAACTAGGAAAAAAGGTTTTTTTCAAACGGCTTATTTGTAACTAGTTGAAGAACTAAAGACTTTGAAGTTGTGTTGGTTGAATTGCCTTATATAACATTATATAAGATTGAAACTACCTTACATTAATACAGAGAAAGTATTTTTAGGCAGCATGATTCACTACACAACTATGACAACACACTTCAAACAACTGAAAATAAACCAATATTCCTATAAACTATTTCAAAAAAGAGCAGAATTCAGGCTTTCTATAGCAGACATTGCAATTCAGCAGGGCCCAGGCTAGCTCACAAGCAACTGTCCCTGCCCTAACACATTCCATAGGTGTCTGTATTTACTCTCTGTTCCTGCCTGCAGGTCTCAAAACCAATGCCAAACTTCTTTAGCCTATTTAGCCTGTACCTTAAAAACCACACAGAAATAAAATTTGCAGAATTCATGGTTCATCAAAAGTATAATTGCTGCTGCTTATTAGGAAGGAACATGCTTTTGTCTATTTGCATGAAAACAAAATAAGATAAAATCAGTTAGGGATGCTAACTGTAGCTGACAGGGCAAAGGAATAAACCAAGATCCTTGTCTCCATAAATATGTAAAACCACAGAGGACAGAGATAAAGACAGTCTGATTTTTATCATGCAAGAGAGCACTTATTCTGCCAGAATTTCACATCTCCCCTCTCTGTCTAAGGAAATGACTCCTTTTGTTTGTTACACTGCATGCCTGGCACAGCAGCATGTGCTCCCCAGCCTCATTGTCTTGAAAACAGTTTGCATGTTCATCAGAAGAGTGAGAGAAACTCGAGAACAGCCACAGGGACAGGAAATGTCATTTAATCCTGCAAAGCCACCACGCACCCCAGCAGAGCTATGAAGCCAAATAAGCAGCTCTGGGCTGGGCTTCTACACAAAGCCATAACCCTAGGGAGAAGCACAGCCAATTCCAGCCCTTTGAAAAGAGGATGCCTTTCTCCTTTCTGTGTCCTTGTGACATTGCTCAAGAAACTAAATCCTTGAGATCAGGTCATTTGCCATACTGTAAAACTCCCGTATTTTGGATGTGTATTACCAAACTTTGTCACTTTTCCTGGGATAAATGATAAAATTTAATTTCTATTGTGCTATATAAATAAAAATAGATTATTTGGGGAAAGCTTTTATAAAAACAAAATCATTATTAGTTACAGTTAACCAAGAATTCATTTGTCCAAATTTAATATTCTAGTTAACTTAAAATTACATACCTGAACCTAAACTTGTACTTCTATATTCCCTTTGGAGTAATAAGGGATAGCTACATTTAAAAAGCAATTCAGCCTATCATAAAATGAGAGTTAAATCTGTATATTCCTCTGTAGGTGTGCATATCTCTCAAAAGGCAGTGTAGTTTAGGATGACTAACTTGGAATTGTATATCTAATTTTTAGAGTCTTACATTTTGGCAGATGGATCCCACCGTGAGTATGCTAATCTATTGTATCTATGAAAGGCACTATTAAGACAACGACTTGGATGAAAAATAATTTAAAGAAGCTAATGATACTCCAGTTCCCATTATAGCAGTGTTTTTTTCTCTGCAATTATTAGACCCATAATAATATTTCTTAGTGATGCCTCCTGAAATGAAGTGCACGTGCACCTGGAACCACCAGCTGAGCTGTACCGCCCATAAGTTTTATGTGAAATGGCAGAATCATCAGATTCAACATCTTTACAGTACCCTTTCAGCATGCTTTTATGGCCTAAAGAGCCTATGATACAGTGTGAAAAAAATGTGTGGCAGCATTGATGACAATGGCTTTTATCTTCCCTGCACTCAAGCATCTTGGTTTTAGACATTCGTAAGTAAATCTCAACAAATAAATTGTAGAAATAAAAAGGAAAGCATGTAATGTATTAAATTGTCTGTGAAACATTACAGAACATTATCTCAAAACCTAGAAAAGGGAGTTATAATCCAGATCCTATAGTTCCCATGTTCTGTGTCTCTACTGCATGTAAATCTGAATTTAAAATTATTCTTAATTCTAATTCTAAATGCAAATAAAAATATTTCCTACTCCAAGCAAAAAATTAAAAGATTGTCATATATCTTAAGAATTAATGTCATATTAACCTTAAGAATCTCACTGCCATTGTTTTGAAAGGAACTTTGAGAGAGGAGTAGAATGTAATTTTGCACTATTTAATGAGACCACAAAGACCAAAGATTATGGCAGCATTTGGTAGAGAGACATGAAATCGATTTCCATTGTATAGACCAGCATTAGTGGCCTCAGATATAGAGAGAAGGAACCAGCACTGTTTGCTTCAAAAGAATACTGGTATTGCTGAAGATCAGAGTCACGTACCTGGAATGTTGAAATACCCAAGACACATTATTTATACAGCACACCATGTGCAAGGGAAGTCCCAGCACTGGTCCTGACACCAGACACTGCTGACACCGCTGCCAATGAAGATCTGAAGGCAGCAACATCCAACAGGTACATGAGGTCCTTGTCTCGGGAGAAAACTGAAAGATGTACTTAAATCCTCCAGCCTGCATGGAATAGCTCCTAGCTCCCTGGCAAGTCTGAAAAATTTGAACTTTGTAACTATTAAAAGCTAACAGTTAAAGCTAAATGTTCTCAAACTGGGGAACTGCAGGCATCTTGCACATAAGGGTATCAGAACCATTAGAGTCCTTCTCCCTGCACAGTCTCCCATCATGTGGCCCTAACAGCAATTAAAGAAAAAAGTAGGGCAAGCTGACCTAAGATTGAAGAATTGGTAAATATCTGTTTTCAGGCAACTAAACTGAGCCTTTGGGCCCAAGTCAATTTCAAACTAGGAAACTTTAAATGTCTCCATGTAGGTGTCTATAGATGTCTAAAATCCTATTACAGGCAATGAAGCCCAGAAAACACTTCAGCTCATGGTAAAACAGACTTCTAGAGGATGAGTCAGCTGCCCACACGTGGGTTTGCAGAGGCATTTGATGTCTCTAGGCATGCTTGGTGTCATAGGGACCTCGGGGAGACTGCTGCCCTTCTAGAGCAGCACCAGATGAGATTGCTGAGGACAGGGGAAGTGGCATTAATGTCCTGTCTTGTGAATGAATCCTATCCTTCATGGTGGTCAGCTGAGTTCTGCCTCACATCTCCACCAAGACTGAATTCTCCTCCACAGACACCACTGGGCACTAAATTTATCAGTCTAGATTGATCTGTCTTAATCTCAAAATGAATCCCATCTGTCAGAAACATTCAAGGAGAAACTGATGCCACAGTTACATGAAGCCAGTTTTTTCCTTCAATGTGAAGACACAGAAAAAAATATTGTGCATCATGGTAGTGAATGAGAGCAATGTGATAGCTTGTAGGGCAAATGGTATCAAACAGGAGGAGGAAGGGGTTGCTGCCTCTCCACACACCATCTGCAAAAGCTTTTGGAGCTCTGTTGTCAACATTCTTAAAGACGGTAGTGACAAGTGGGGAAGAATTTCGCAGAGAGCTATTTGTAGAGATCTGGTCACAGTCTAGAAAAAGATAATACAAGGCATGGGAGATATTCTCATGCATTGCTGTCAATTTCCACACCTGTTCACATGGAAAGAAATTTCTGCCAGCAAAATTCTGCAAAGTATCAGGAAAATATTCACAGAGATGCCAGAGTTTAAGGACTGATAATTTCTCTTAATAAAGAGGAGCTAGCACACAGAGGCAGGGAATTTCAAGCCTAGGCTTGCTTGGCTTTTTCACAGAGATGCCCTAGGTGGATTCATTCTGCTGCTGAACAAGCAGTTTTCTGCAGGAGGCCGGAGCAGAAGAGCAAATCACCCCCCTGTAGCTGTGATACTTATGACACTATTTAGTGGTGCTAACACATCAAAGTGCAACCCCCAGAAATGTCCCCAGGCTCTGCATGAAACCTCAGAGACCTTGGGGAATGATTTGAGAGGGAAGAGGCAAAATGTGCCTTTTAGGGGAGAGTACACTGTGTCAATTAGAACAAAGCTTTGCTGAGGCGCATCTTGGTGGCAGTGCTTTCCTTTCATCTTTCACTAAATAGCCAGTCTCACCCAAAGCCATATAAGAAGTCCAACTAGTAGCACATCCCAGTGTTTATCACCAGAAATTGTTAATAAGACTGAAGGTTTCTTACAGGGGACCTGGGGAAACATTCCGGTACTAAAATTTTCCATTCCATTACAAAAAAGTTAAAACAAACCTGTATCATTTAGGCAAGTTCTGTCAGTATCAAAGCAAGATGCTCTAGAATGAAACCCAGTAATAAACTGTCTCTGATTAAACAGTATAATTTAGAGAAGGATGGTTTCCTCACAAGCTGAGGAATTTTTTCCATTTTGTGCAGTGAAAGAAAGGTAACAAGGAGCTGCTGGAATCTCTTCCATTTCCCACAACAGTGATTGCAAATTTGCTGCAAAATTTATGGGCATCTCTGAGGGAATCGGAGGGGATTTGGAAGGAAAACATTGTACGTATAAAGTAATGTAATAATTATCAGTTTCAACTCAATATAATTACAAATGAGCTTCTACCAGCTACTAATTATCTTCTTGGTTACAGAGGCCATATTTTATTTAAATGAAGAGAAATGAAATGCTGGTGAAAGCTGTATAAGTCGTACTAACGAGAGAACACATTAGAGGGGATATAATTCCCTTTGAGGCCCTTGGATTAAGGGTTTTTAAAAGTACTGAAAGAAAAAGTACAAAGAAATAGAGCATCCTCCTGAGCACCTGAGAGACCCCAGTTCCAGCTCAAACAGAAATTTACTTTCCCTGAATGTGCAACAAACAGTATATGTGAAGCTCATTTGTGATAGAGCTAGTTGCTCTTGAATTCTTTCTGAGAAAAAAAAAATCAACCAAAAAAAGAAAAAAAAAACACAAACAAACAAACAAACAAACAAAAAACCAAAAAAAAACCAAAAAAACAAAAACACCACAGACAGAAAACCCACCACAAACAGAAAACCAGCCAAAAAGATTTTTGGATGGGGACCTTGGGTCATATCCCTCTCATCTGTCTTTTGGCATTTATGGTAAGCATTTCAGCATTTTCTTCACTCATGAAGGTAAGCACATCTTTGCTGGCTGTTTAGATGCCCAAGTTATGTGGGAGGAAGAATTCACTCAACTTCACTTTAAGGAACTTAAAAAGCATTCCATGAACTGAAGTCAGACCTTTTCCCCCCACAGCAATGTACAAAACCATCTCTGTCAAAACAATGTTATGCTATATTTAACTTTGAAAACTAATTAGCATTCATAATCCTGGTTATTGGAATAAAGTCTAAGGATGAAACAGAGCAAGACAAGGTAACCTGCAGTCCTTGCTGAAAAACTGCACCCTAAATAGACAAGGCAGAAGGGTGTGATAACACTCACCATCTGAGGTGATCCACAACTCTCACTTCTGTGTTGGAAGACAAGGTTCATGGAAATAGAGGAGAAGGAAAGAGGTGTGGTGGAAAGGAAGTCAGGGAAGTAAGAAGGTATGCAAGGAAAGAAGTTGCAAGGATCACCATTTTTCCAATACGTTGCAAAGTACATTGGGTTAACGTTGGACTTAGTGCATCAGATATAAATCCACAGTGAAATTAAAGCATTGAAAGACACAGACAGAAATACCAGAATGATCAAAGACAATTAAAGTCTTGTAAGAATAGCATATTTTTTGACATTTAAATGTCAAAATTATTTTATGACAACAAGAGTAGCTGTCAAGTGCAAATGCACTGAGCTTTCCATTCACCTTTCAAGAAGCAATTAAATCAGCAGATTTAATATTTTTCCCTTCATAGACAAGAGGCCTGTGTTTTGTTTACAGGGTTTGTAATTCACTTTCAAAGTGTCATTCGTACCACGAAACATTCATTTAATAAATTGTGTTAGTTATTAATCCTAGCAAGATGAATTTTCTTAGGATCAGGGCTACAGTGGCTAAGCACTCATGGTCTTGCTGTGAGATATTCACTTCTCCAAGCAGACTTTCAGCTGAAGCCCTGCCATGAAGTCCACTAGCAGGCTGCACTCTGGAGCCCAGCATGGCAGTAGCAGTCTGACAGCATGGAAACCTTGTTGCATGTCTCACAGTGCAGGCATCACAGTTAAAAACCCCAGACACAAACACAGCATACAAACCTTTATATATGTACAGTCTTTTTATTATAGCATAATGAATGTACTTTATCTGTATTTGCAGATGGTTCAGCTTACTCTTAATTATCTGGCTCATTTCTTGTGCATCACACTGAATACATAAATGTAATATCCAGAGAAGCAGCAGAGTGATAAAACACCAACATAATTCCTATGAAAACAAAAAGAGTAGAAGGCGATATTACTGTGCTGATGAAGATCCAAGTTGAAGAGCATATATTTTTTGGAACATTTCTTTCTTTCTTTTTTCTGAAAGAGGACTAGACATTTGGCTTTAACCCTCCACTATTACAGCCTGTTTTATTACACACATAAAATATTTTTTCAGTATTTAGATATCTGAACATTAAGCACCAGATGCCCAACACTTTATATTTTATAGGAAATCTGATTTTTTTTTAGCATCTCTGGTGAAGTTCAGAAAAAATAAAAGCAGGATTGTTTTTGTAGTTTCTCTAGATAACAACCTCAAGCATGCCTCTTGTGTATGGACTACATTTCCATATGTGATTAAAATGATAGGTGTCTTGTGGTTTATAAAATCCAATCCTATTTACTTAGCTGAGTTTTAATTAAATGTGCTTTGCAGTCAAACTCTCTGTGGCACTTGTATGAAGAATGCTATAAAACTAAAATGAATGACTGTATGTAATATTGGGTACGGATTGCAGAAATGCATTTTAATGTTTTGAAAGCATGCTCATAAAACTTCTCTTGGACAGGCTAAAAGCTCAAATTTCCTGAGGAGAAGAAAGTTTTTTCATTATTTAGCCAGACTGACATACGATTAGTCGTTACAGTCTACCCAGAAAATTAAAAAAACTCCTTTTTGCCACTATATCTTCTCTGAGTCTCAGGAATTTCTACCTTACAGCTATTTTCATCAACCATAGCAGAGCAGGTTACAAATGCGTCTCCTCTTCCTGCTCACAGATTTGCAATTATGGTGGCCGTGTCACAGGAATGAAGGACTTGGAGCACCGGGTGTTTGAATTCTGCCTATTTTTGAACCATGTGTACATCTTACATCTGGAAACACAAACACCCTTAAATTACTAGATGGCATCAGATAGGAGATATATAATTATCTGGAAGTATATTCTGTACTTTGTTCTTTTATTGTTCTTATGCCCATGACTGGAACATGCAGAGCCTCAATTTTGATCCCATTCAGATAATGCCCCTACCAACACAGAAACAAAAGATGGTCTCTGGCCATAGCAGTATATGATCTCAACAAGAGATTATAGAGAGATACAGGGTCATGCTTAGGTTATGCCAGAAGGAATGATGGGCAGTAAAGTAGTCATTCTAAAAATATGCACCCACTTGGGAATGAAGTGGGCAATGGTCCCCAAAATGACCCTTCCTCTCTAGCGACTATAAATGGAATCTGAGAATTGGAGAGCCATATATCCACCTTACAGATGTTTAAAATGAGTGAGGAATCCCAAGGAGTCAGAATAACTATTGTGAATTTTCTCTGAGAATGACAAAGATAAGGCTTAAGGAAGGGTGTTTGGCAGAAAAGAGAGCCAAGGAGTGGTTTGGGGCCTATTTACATGGAGCTGATTCAGTAAGATTGACACCACCCTATGATACCTGGTCAGGAACTTCCCATTAATGTAATACTGCAATCAATGACTTTGCAATGTATTTTTTAAAATATATTATTCAATTTTGTCATCATCATCTGCAGGAATAAAACAATGCTTTGTATGTAGTAGAAACTTTAGCAAGTTGCAGGAGCAAAATGTACAGCTACTACTGCAAGTGCTTTACTCTGTGAGTCAACTTTCATGACTCATTGCAAACCCTGTATTACACTGCATCTAGGAGCAGTGAACATAAGGTTCATGCTCTTTCTGGTGCCCTCTTTCCTTTCTAAACACATTTTTCTGTGTGATCCTGTATATGTCTGTAGTATGCCAACTACACAGTGAACTAAGCCCACTGTTGACCCAGGTCACTTGTCCCCCTGAATATTTGTTCCAAGTGCAGTCAAAGATTGTATTATGGTCGGATAATAGTTCATGCTCATACAATGTAAAATGATTAGGCATGGTGGGACTGATGAAGATACAGCAAAATCCACCATCATCTTGAATTTGCCTCTTTCTAAGCTGCTTGGTGCTTTGAGCCTCAGCTGCAGCTGTGACAGTGGCTCACAGGACAAACAGAAAATGTGTGGATCAGGCAGCAGCTTGTTTATTCCTATTTTTCACCTCTACAGTCTAGTTAAGTACACAGTCTTTTGCTGCTTGTCTGGATATCTGCTTTTATCATGGATCTTCACTTGCAGAATAGGGATCATACCGGCTTCTTTGTCACATTCCTTTTCTATCTGGGATTACAAAAAAGAGAAACAAATTTGTACACAAATACTTCAGTGGGTGTTGAGAGACACCTTCAGTGATTTTTTTGTGTGGTTTTACAAGTTTCAGCTCCTCCTGTTAGTTTTAGTGTTAAAGCAGCAAAATACTTAAGTTGAAGAAGGAAATTGTGTTCTGTGTTGTGAACCAAAGTGTAAGCTCTTCACTCTTACACTTGTGATGAGCATAGTAGTCTAACAATTTAAATTACCCATTTACTGCACTTTAAATTTCCACACTACATCCAAATAGTGCATGGGGCAGTGTAAAGTCATGAGGAAAATGGTACAGCTGTTGCAGAGACACACTTTTAAAAAATAGACCATATGCTACTAATCGCAGGAGAGGTGAATATATCTTAGCACACATGTTCAGGTCATTGTGCAGGCACTGCTTGAGTTGCCTGCAAGTTTTTGTGAGGTTTTAAAACTGAAAGTATTTTTACTTGTTGCATCATGCTGTCTTGTAAAGAAAGCAGTGAATTTTGACAATATTAAATTTTGTGGCTTAAGGGGATAAACAGAAGATGAATGTCCAGCCAAAAGGGAGAGACAGGGAGAGCTCTGCCTGTTTTCCATTGATGAACAAGGGGATGCTGGCCAAAAGAGGGCAGGCTTTGAAGGATAAACTTCTGCTCTACTAACAGCATTCTTCTCTCAATAAATAGGCCAGTATTTAATTGTCAAGGATAGTGAAGAATACAAATTTAATCTTTCATTATCTTGTTCTGCACATCCTAGTTAATTTTGCACTTGGATGGGTTTCAAAGGATTGTGAATGGGTGAATCTTCAGCAGTTTTCTTTTGTAATGTTGCATTACCAGTGCTCTTTCCAGGAAAAACATAGCATCCCACCGAGTCACAAGAAATACTCAATGCAAGGACAACAATGTTCTGTTTTAGAAAAGTGTTCTCATTACAGATTGAAAATGGCACAATATTGATGAGCTATGTGGAGGCCCTTGCTCAATATGCTCAGCTGATAGAAACTGTGGCTTTTTTACTGAATAGAGCTGGACAGAGCAGAAAATCAGAGTCTGTTCTGTGATGACATTCTTTAGCTACTGATCATGAATTTAGGTTCATTTTCAGATATCCAATAATAAACAGCTAAGCATTCCTGATTCCTGATGTTTGCAGAAACTACAGTAATAAAATCCTGCAATATGCTGCAATGTCAACATAACACAGTTGTTTCCATCTCTCTTTCTTTCACCACTGAACTTTGAAGAAGAGCTAGCTACAGCATGTGACATGTAACATCTCTATTGCTTAAGGTTGGTATGTCATTACTGATTATTACATACAAAAAAGCTTGGTACCAGTCCCTGCCACATATTAAAAAATTAGTGGCCTATAAAGCTCAATATTATAGTGTGGGATTTTTCCTGGTTTTTTATCAGTTTACTTTAACTTAATACAATTGTAGGGTACTTAATGAATGGGGGATATTTGAGGCAAATCGTTTTATCAGTTCAGTTCTTTCTGGTGAGTCATTTAGGGACAGGAATCAGAATTGGTCTGCCTGGTGTCTGGACACTCTTGCTGTGATTTGATGCCTCCACAGCTGAGCTCTCACCATCAGTGCTGATGGTTGTCACCATTGGTGGAGAGGAGCAATTCTGCAACCTCATGGAGAAACAGCTGGACAATGGTGCAGGACATAGGGTCTCTTTAGCCAACTCAGTCATCCCTGAGGGCAGGAAAGGAGTGGGAAAGGGGCAGAAAGAGCAGTTTGGATGGAATAATGGAAAGGTCAGGAGCAATAGCCTGGGTTTTTAGGCAGGGGATCTAGAACAGGAAAAACACAAACTACTTACCTACTTCCCACGGCAAGGAGTATGTGCAGAAAGCTTCCTCCTTTCCGTTTCCTTCCCTTCAAAAAAAAAATCTCAGCCACTTCTTGCCTCCATTTGTCAGTGCTCAGCTGCCAGGCCAGAGACTCCAGCTGAATGTTGTATATCCTGCAGCATTAGTGAGACTGAGCAACTCCAGACGTGCTGCCTCTCCCCTTCTCGGCAGAGCAAGTGACTCTGTCTATCCATCAGCCACACTCCTCAACTGTGACTTAGTCTGCCCTCACTGCACACTCTCTCACAATCAATCTGCTGGGTATTGTATGCCCTTATTGTAGTTACAGCACTGAGTATGCTTCATATATCCACACAGTTTATTTAATCTTCTGTTCCTATAAAAAAAATATATATCTCCTTAATTCAATGTAGGCAAAATCACTCAATTTCTCTCAGTTCTTCGGCTTCAATTTTGTTGCTGGTATTTATCTTGTCATGTTCTAGTAGCAAAACACATTTACTAGCTGCAGTTGCAAGAATTATAAATGGGTTTCTTGCTTTGCTTAATTTAATCAAATCAGGAGGCTTGGTGGTACTTTCATAACAGGAATTTGCAGGGACACAGCAGTGAAATAACTCCTGCATCAGTTTGTTCATATCAGGGCAGAAGTTTTTCTGTGTGAGAGAATCTCAGGGGAAATTAGGAGGAATACAGAGCAGATAGACAGTGAAAAAATAGGCATATAACTTACTGATTCCAAGGCACTCTGCTGAAATACTAGCTACTTCTTTTTGCACCAGAGGGAACTGTGCTGAGAAATACCTTCATAAGCCCATTGTTTCACTCACTGATTTGACAAAACAGAATGAAAAATTACATTTGGTACCTGTTTCTTCAAACTGTTATGCAGATGCTTAATTACAGGTGATTGCAAGAGCCTTGGTGACTCAAGCTCACGTGTCTCTTAAGTCATTCATTATTAAGACCACAGAGACATAATGCTATATTCTTTAATTATGCCACTAGAAGTGGAGGTCAGTCTATCAATTAAATTATCACAATCAAACTGTTCTAATCAGTATCACATTTAATCAATAAGAATAAAAAGTATATATTTTTAAACATAAGAGACCATATGCTACAAAAAGCTTGCATGGTTGTTCCTTGTAGAGGAAACTTAAGCTATCCAAAATCCATACGAGATAGAGCTAGGACACAAGAATCAAAGCAGGACACAAGAATCAAAGAAGGAATTTGCTGTTTTCTCAAAGTAAAAATCAATTGTCAGATACAGCTGTGAGGACCACAAGATCACAAAATGTATTTGAGTTAGATGCCAGACAGCTATAAAAGCTTTTCTGAATTCATGGACATCCCAGGGCTTCTTACAACAGTCTGTTTAGAGTTGTTTTTTCCTTTTCTCAGCAACAAAATAAGCCTGACGAAACCAAAAGGGCTGTAATGTCATCCTTGCTAGTACTGCAGCATAATGATCTAAGATTGAATAGATTAGCTTAACTTGAAACATTTTTTGGCATCATAACAGAGCCATTATGGGATATTTGGTTACCATAGAAATGCAGGTAATGAAAGAAGCCCTGTCACTAAATCATGAAACATGAAACAGATTAATACAGACATCAGAAACAAAGCCTCATATATTACATTAAAGGACTGATCTCACTGACGCACCACTGTGTCTGGCATGTAAACTCTCACTTTACTGATGGTACAAGTCTAAGAAAGAGTCTGTGCCTAGACGTCATTCAAATGAAAAAAAATTTCTTTGTTCAATTTTTGGGAACAAAAATAAGTTTTAGGAGATTGCTGCTATACATTTGTTGCTCACCCCTGTTAAACAAATATTCTTAAACAAGAAAACAGTACTTCCTAAAAGGCAACATTTAACAAAGAGGGCAGCACCACATCTACAGCAACACTTAGAATCTGTAATTGCTAGAAAGAGCTGTTTTTCTAGCACATATATTTTCTGAGTTTTAAGGTTAAATACCATTATGTTGTTACTGTTTTTTTCCCCAAGGTAAATAAGAAGTTCTTTGCCTTTATCAAAAGCTTTGCCAACAACTATAAAAACAAGTTTCTACTCTGCTAGAGCATATTGAAAAAGCTCAGCCTCTACAGCCACTATCCAAATGGTGAAACCCTCTATGCAGATCTGTGCAGTGAGGCAGGGATGTGTTCTTGTGTTTTCTTTTTCCATTACACAAAATTTAGCAATAGCACCAACATGAGAAAATTTAAAACTCTGAACCTTCAACAAAACTGCACATGTACAAAACTATCCCTTTCAACTTTAATAATGTCTGCCATTCTCAGCATACCCTTCTCATTCCTCATACTTCCTTCTCTTCCCCATTTTTCCTCCTGATATCCCTTGCACATTGACTTGCCTGCTTTGACAAAGTAGTTAGCCAGTACAAACTAAAAACCTTCTTGTAACCTCTGCTTTAATAATTTCTACCATATTTGCTTGGAATTAAGTTCTTCATTACTGGATATGTTGCCAGTTAGGGAACACAATTTCCTGCTAGCTGAAGTTTATTACAGCAGCATGAAATACAACAATCATGACTTGAGAAAGAGAGTGAAGAATGAGGAAGGATGCAACCTAATAACTTTGGTGTTTACCCAAGCCTTAACAATCTGACACCTAACACACAATACTTACATGAAGATCAGGGTTCTACACACTGGAAGACAGGGGACATCCAAAGATAGGGTTGTGAGGCACAGAGCATTTATTTCATACATGACTGCTCTTTGAAGGGGATTGACAGCTTTACCATGCCACTCGAGAAGAGGGTCTGGATTTGAGCTGTTTCTTTTTCAGGACAAGAGAATTTAGAAAATATTTGCTTCTGCATTGTAGTCACACTTCAGCCACCTTCCACTAACAGAAGTTAACAGCAATATGTTAACACTCCTTGTTTCTGATTCTATTATTTCATAGTTATAAGAACGATTAAGGGAAAAATTAGTCTCCAGTAAAGCTGTAGATTATACACTCAACTTCCACCCTACTCCTGAAACATGACAACTAGTGTAATGTCTACCTTGCAGGCAAAAAGGAACCAAAAAACTCCAACCTATCACCACCCAAAAAAACCCCAACACCCCCCTCCCCGGCCCCAAACCCCCAAATCCCTGTCAAATGCAGACTAATTCCTCTTTTTCCCAATAAGAATCTTACAGAACAGGAGATATCGTCAAATAATTGAAATAAGAAAGTTTACCCAATATGCATCTGAATAGCTGACATGTTTAGAGAGAAAGGTTGAATTTATTGATCTTCCCTTGTCTATGCAATGCTGATCCAATGTCAAAAGAAGGGGAGAATACAAGACGTATTGAGTCCAGTTGGACTTGTTCTATTTTCTTTATAGCACCCCATTTTGGATTTGGATTGTGGCTGAAACAGAGTCAATGACACACCGGTGTTTTGGCTATTGGTGAGCAGTGCTTGTCCAGCATCAGGGTTTTATTTTTCCCACTCTGCCCCAGTAAGGAGGTTGGGGAGAGCAGAACACTGGGAGTAGACACAATTGAGACAGCTGACCACTGGGAAAGGGATATTCCATGCTTTTTAATGCTATGCTCAGAGACAAAAGCTCAGGAGAAGGAGGAGGATGCAGGGACAATTGTGATTATGGTAGTTGTCTTTCCAAGTAGGCATTAGGTGTGCTGAGGCAGCACCTTCAGGGAAGTGGCCAATGGGATTTCATCTCTCTGCCAATGGGAAGTAGTAGATGAATGCCCTATTTTGCTGTGCTTGCATGGCTTTGCTTCACCTATTAAATGCCTTTATCTAGAGCACAGTCTTCTTGCTTTTGCTCTTGTGATTCTCTCTCCCAACTTGCTGGGGCATGACTGAGTGACTGGGTGGGGCCAGGACCACAGGATCACAAAAATACAGAAGAGGGGGACAAAACTGAGGCTCCAAGTTGATATTTTTTGTATTTTCTGATGAAAGGAGGCAAATCCCAAGGCTGAAAAGGGCATGTGAGAGCTCACATGTCAGACTCTGTTCTGTGAGCACTATCAAAGGTGACTTCCACCACATTTTTCTGTATGGATAGCAACTGAGATGAGGCTAGACTTCTCCTATGAAACAGGATTTAGAAACTTTGTGATTTTCCATTTTAGAAGTCCCAGAAATATTTCTGTATTTTGTAAAGGATATCCTGAATTATTGATGAAATATCCTTTCGGCGATGTACTTGATGTCTTTTTTAATACTGTTAAAAACCTCTCTGTGGTCAGATTTTTCTTCAGCAAATTAAAGAAAGAAGATGGCTCATAGTTCACCTAATAAATATACATAAAACTTCTCTTCACATCTATAAAATCGAATTGTGGTGAAAGATCATATTTTAAAACATTCAGTTTTTCTCTCTATTGATCCAAAGAAAATCCTTTACAAATTGACTGTCATTCTACTCTGATATCCTTAGGTGATGACTTATAAGTAATTCTGGCCAGTTGAATATTAGAAGAACTACTGTATTAGCTGCTTTTGTAAATATTTATGCACAAAAGACATATTTAACCTGCACAACCCAATTACTACACCGAAGCAAGAACTGCAAGGCAAAGAATCACTGCAAAGAGCTACAGGGCACAAAGAGGTGTGTGTCTCTGTGGGCAGAGCCAGCCCCATAAGAGCATTTCATGGAATCACAGAATCAAAGAATGATTTGAATCAGAAGGGACCTTAAAGATCATCTAGTTCCAAATTCCCCACCATGGGCAAGTACGCCACCCACCAGATCATATTGCTCAGGGCCCCATCCAACCAGGCTTTGAATAGCTTCAGGTATATGGAACCCACAATACCTTTGGACAACCTGCTCCAGTGGCTCAACACCCTCACAGCAAAGAACATCTTCCTAACATCTAATCTAAACCTGACATCTAATTCCACTGAGGACTCGTGCTGTCTTGCTTGGGTCCTGGGGATGGCAAAGGAGACCAGAACAGGGGAGAAAAAAGGACCAGACACTTGAAACAGAAGCAATTTGAAAGCTTAAAAAAGCAAATCCAAGATCTGGGATCATATTTCCTCGACTGAGCAACTGTGTTTACATTGCAGGCCACTCCTTCATGTGTATGGATAAACATGAGCCACAGACACATGCAGCTTCCTACTCCCCCTGCACACAGCTCAAAGTGCTTTCAAAGCAGCTTTCAAAGCACTCTGTAGCCAGTAAATAAATTTGTCAGACCCTCTGCCATCTGGAATGTAAGTATAGCTTACCCTAATGCAGGGTACCTGAATGTACCTACCTAATATACCCTTAGCTAGCCTAATGTAGCTGCATTTAGGCTAAAAGGGCAGGATGGAAATCCTGAAGTTGCAGAAGTACACACCCGTTTTTAGCCTTTCATGGCATAGTGTTCTAGCACAGCAGCAGGGGAGGGAGATGCTACTTCTGTAGTTTCACAATTATTTATTTTAAACCACACTGATAATAGCTCAATGGAAAGTAAAAAAAAGTCATAAGGACCTTCTTGACTTCAGCAGAAATTGTAATCAGCAGCATCCCACAGCTTATAACTTCCATTCCTGCTGTCCCCAGATCAGCTGCTTTTGCTCAGTTTCTTTGAGGAGCTGACTACATTGCAGCAGTAAATTTCACCAGCTGGATGGGGGAAAAAAAAATTGAGAATTCCTTCCACACAAAAATTACAATTGAGCACAATTTTGCCACAGAGGCAAGGCAGAAGAGAACAGTACAAATACCCATTTTCATATTTCCCTGCACCTAAATATATCATAGCTTCCCTACAAAAACCTCTCAGGAGTTTCGGTTTATTACAGCAGCAAACTGCACAGTAAAAAATACTGGCTGTAGGCTGCCATCTGCCGGGTTTTGTGATGAAAGGTCACTTGCCAGCAGATTTTGGCAGATTTTGCCTTAACACTGCAAACAGCATGACAAATCCTCACCCATGGAAGGCTGGGGGCATCCCATCCCCACCAGCGGCAGCCGATGAAGTTTCTGGAAGCCAGTGGGTTTTCTGAACCTGACCTACAACTCCCCAGAGCACTTTTAAAGGACACTGCTTTGCACAGATATTGTTTCTGTATTGACACTAATTTTAAATTAATATAATTCGATGCTCTCAGTCAGGTTATGAATCTTTCAGCCACACAAATACACAAACACACACACACACACACACACACACACACAAAATCCTCTTTGAAGCCAGGCTAATATGCAAATTCTAGTTTTTGTGTAACTTCATGGCATGTGTACAACCTGTACATTGCTTTCTTGCCATAGGATTACAGTTTTATTTTCCTAGTTGTCATGCCCTAAAGGTTCTACATCTGTTTTCCTGGGTTCTAAACATCATTTAATGACTTATTACGGCTCAAAACACAAACATTTTATTGGGTTCAATGACAACATGTAAGTTAAATGAACCTGTGCTGCTGAAGAGATATTGGGTCTTTTATTTAGCTGACATTTATGCAAACATGTGCAAGACAAGCACTCGTAAAATGTTCTAGAAATAAAAGCCAGGCTTGTGTGAATCAGTAGTATTTTTGCCTGACTTCACTGGGTTCAAGATTTCAATATATCAATTTCAAGATATCAATATATCTTGGTGTTAGTACACAAATTCCTCAGCCTACAATGAGTTCCACATATTCTCCGCAGTGAGTTCAGACTGAGGATAGTGCCACCAGTTTTGCAATGGAAAATAGGGACATGGAACTCTCTCCATGTTGACCAAATTCTCAGAAAAATTCTCAAATATCATTTCAGTTGTAGTGTGTACCTCCATCTTGTGGTTGTTACTTTTCAGAGACAGCATTATTAACACTTCAAATTTTCATCTGAATTGTTCACCAGCTTTTTAAAAAGTCTCATGAGCCCCTGTTACAAGCCATGTTAAACTTTCTTTGTTCCAAGAGGTACACAGCAGAATAACTGACTGTCAATGAGCCAACAACACAGTTGAATTTTGCAATAACTGAGCCTTACAATCATGATGCTGTAATCAAGAGGATATAGTCAAATTAACAGAACTTATACTAACTTATTTTGTGTTCTCTACAGCCCTTTGTAAAATGGATATAATTTTTTATAATGTAAAAGGGTCTTCCCTTGCTTTCTGGCTTGAGTGTTCTAATGGGTCTCAGTGGAAAGTAGAGAAGTCAGTGGTATTATTATGTATATACATTTGTAAGTAAATGTTTGCATTTGCATGCACATATTCTGCAATTTTTCAGAAAAAGAGGATAGAGTTTCAAGTGGAGTTTTTGGAAACTAACAGCATTGTGAAATTTTCTGTGGCTTTCAGCATACACCAAGTAAGAGTCCTCAAGGACTTATGCAATCTCTGCTGGAGCTGACTTCTTTGTTCACTGTCTCTTCTTAAATGCACAAATCAAGCAAAATTTAACATGATTCTTCTCAATTGCTTGAGCTGACAGGAGCCTCCTGAAACCCAGCCAAAAGGTAAATACAGAGTCCTGCACGTGGGATGGGATAACCTCACATGTCAGGGCAGACTAGAGATCAGCTTTGAAGGAATGACCCCATGATTCAGCTGGAAAGTTGGAACATGAGCCACCAATGCACCTTTGCACCACACCGAGGTGTCCTGACCATATTAGAAGCTAATCCAGCAGGTTAAGGGAAGAGATTGTATTCAGCACTTGTGAGACAACATCTGAAATACTGTGTCCAGTTTTGGACTCCACAGTAGAAGACACTGACATGCAGGTAAAAGTGCAACAGAGGCCACCAGGCAGATTTCTGGCTGGATAAGATGATGTAGAAGGAGATCATATCAGGTCTGAGCATGTTCAGCCTGCAGAAGGGAGGACTATTGGTGGGGCATCTTGCTGCTGTGAACAATACCAGGTGTAGATAAAGTGGAGTCAGATTTTTCTAATAGGTGCATGGTTATCTATGAAGAGGCAACAAGCAGAAATTGGAACACAGAAAAATGTGAATAGCTATAAGAATGATTTTCACTATGAGTGCTCAAGCACTAGAAGAGGTTGTCTCAGGAGGCTGGGAGATCTCCATCCATAGAAATACTTAAAACATAGCTAGATGTGACTCTGAGCAAATCCTGACACTGGCTTTGAGCGGGGGAGTTGGATGAAACGCATCCAGAAGTTGCCTTCTGGCCTGTCAGATTCTCTTCTTTACCTTCTGAAGAATTTTCTTGTTCACACAGCAGTAACAACAGGATGCAGGAATTCTCTACTGGCTCTCAGGCACTTCAGCAGCTGAGGCAGAAACAGCCCATGACACTGTAACAGAATATTCACTCGAAGCTGTCCAAGGCATCAGCTCTGTGTGCACGCAATGAGACAATCCCTACCAAAGCTCCATTACAAAAAGGTTTGTTTCCCCTGTGTATGTTGGGGAAACAGCTCCCTTTCTGCTATTTAAATGCTGGTGCTTGACATCATCTGTAAATGAGTTTGCCAGCCTAACAGCACAACAACAATGAGCTGTCACATTAGCAGATAGAATGAACAGCTAGTTATTTTCCAGGTAGTGGAAAGCAATTAAGAAACTCCCATGTCACTCCAGTTGGTATGGTCTATTGCTAATCAGATGCAAATCTCACCTTGAATAAATAAGCAGACAGGTTATTTCTAAGTAGAACATCCCCATTTACAACCCTAGAGGCATGTTTTATAAAAAACCAGTAGGTCTCACTGAGTTTGGTCTGCACTGAATTAAGCTGTCCTAAAGTGCTGTCTCCTTTTCCTGGCCCATAAACATATTTGGAAGAGAATTTTTGGCAGCCCACTGAGTTATTTCCTTCCAATCTGAAGGCTAGGAGAATTTGAGGGGCATTGTGAAGACTTTCATCCCTAAAAAACAAGGCTGCAAATTACAGTTTCCAGTATTGATGTTGGGTTAAACAAAAATCCATCCTCAAATACATAGCAGTATTGCATGCAAAAAAAGTACAAGCCAGACTAATTTTTATTATAAAGTAGTTCCTATAGTCAAATATCTAGGTTTTTATTAATTTTTTACTAAAATTAATGGAAATACTAAGTAAAATAGCTCACATTTGTTGTTGTGATAAATCAAATCCTGGTGCTATTTTGAACATCCTAAGTGTCTTCAGACTGTTAAACTGAGCATGTCACTTGACAGTCAATGGATTTATCTATTAAGTCCTGGGGAATTCAACATCATTTGTATTTGCTGTGCAAACTCCATTGGTGCCAGTGGATAAAGCAGATTTTAGGATGACCTCTGTTGGCAAAAAGTCATAGTTTCCAGATATTGGATGACACTTTTTCTTTCATTTCACCTCCTAGAGTGCAAAATGAAGGGTTATAATTTAAAATCAGTTGCCAGTTGAGAAGAACATATGAAATTGAGTATCAATGCCTGAAATTGTCACAAGTAATGACAGCACCATAAATAATGTATGAGTGATGATGATTGCTAATCATATTTGGAGTTTCTTAAATGTAGCTCTGACTCCATTTGGTCTGAAATTGCAGGAAAGCAATAAATTGAGTATGAAGTATGACAGTTACATACACAAGCTTCAAAGGGTATTACAAGTGCTTTCTGGCAGTCTTTATCTATAAAAAAATACCAACTCCTTTGTGGAGAAATACAGAACCCGGGTCATACATTTGGAGTACTTCTTACTGAACTAGTAGTATAGTAAAGACAGATACTTATTTCAGGCAGATGTTCTGTCTTTATTTCACAGCATCTAAGTCTTGCCCTGCTTGTTGGCTATCTTCTCAAGTAACTATTTCTAACAAATATTTGGGTTCTATATATACACAGAGAGGATGTAGGTGACACCAGAGCCATTATTTTTTATTTACTGTAAGCCTTTCAAACTTTAGTAGTGTTCAGAAATGTTTAAAAATGTGTCTGGTGTTCAACATACCACTGATCTCTCAGCTTTTTTAGTCATCGATTCTTTGTCCTGGAAGAAAAAAAAAAAAAATAAAAGAAAGCATCTAGGCAGGACATAAGAAGACTGGTGATTTTTCCAAGCTCTTCTGTTGCCTCCTAGGTGAGCAAGGTATCTGGTAGCAAACACTACTCTGATCTCCTGAAGGAGGGGGTCTTTTCCATGAATCATGAATGGCAGGAGTGAAAGAAAAGCAGCACGTTCCTTTGATGCTTGCCATGCACAATGGCTCATCTGGGTGTTTATAGAAGTAACCCCTCTGAAGATGTTGGGTTGCAGTCCCCAGGTTTTGGATTTGGAGACCTGTTGAGCACTGCTGTGTTCAGACACTGCTCTCATATCCACATTGTGTGGTAACTCGTCTGCTTTAAAGGATGGCATGGTGTTTGCATGGAATGTTTTGAATGGCTGCCTGCTTATCCATTGTCTTATTTTTCTGATGTCCTTTGTCGCAGGTGTAAATTTTTTTTTCATCTCAAGTTTATTTTTCCAGTGCTGTACTGCTCCTCCACACCCTGACGTTCCCTTAGCTGGGAGAAAACAAGCTGTCAGCACCACCACAGGAAGCCTGTTGCCAGGGCATGGGCATGTCTGCTTCTCTTCATCATAAGGAGCCAAGACATTTTATGTATGTTCACTGTGTTAAGAGCAGGGTAACACAGTCACTTCAAACAGCAAAAGGCAAAAGAACAGTTCAGGAGATGCATGACAGGGCATGGTGCATAAAGGCCAGAGATGTTGGATCCATCTGGTGTGACCTGATTCTAGAACACAAACAAGGACCAGGCTATTTAGCTGGGGGAAAAAACAAAAAAGAAAATGAACTGGAGTGATATTTTGTCATAAACAAAGTGGCAAATAAGGGAACTGGCAGTTTCTCAAGGGTATCTAATACCAGGGTTTCTCAGTGCTAAGTCTTTCTACGAGAAGCACAAATGCTTAGGCACTTCAAAGGTAACATAACACAGAGGAACAAGACATGAATATTAATGTAAGGCAAACAGAAACATGATTTCAAAAAGGAAAGTCAGACAGATCATTTAAAGGCAGTGAGATACGGAAGGAAAAAAAATCAGCCAACCCACCAAGAAGTGCTTTTAGGTAAATTGCCTTGCACATCTGATTTCTCCCTCTGTCCCTCTAGTAAATACTTGGGCAAGTAAACTCTGCCATTTAGCTGACTGCTCCTTACTGTTCCTTGGCCTCTTTCAGCATTCACAGCTCTCACAGTTCATGCAATACATATCAACTGTCCAACTATCTATCCACACAGATAGAGAGTCAACATCCTTGCCCTTTAGTCTGATCTTTTTCTTACTCACCTCCAAACTCTTGCTCTGATCTGACACAGTTCAAGTCACTTACCTTTCTTTGCATTCTCATGCATGATGCTAACTTCCTTCTCCTGTTCCTCTGCACCTTCTCCATCAGGGAGGACCAATCACTGTTGATCTTTCAGCTAAGTCAATCTCTGCAACTAGGATACTCTACATACTGATCTATGCTCTTGAGAGCAACACCAAGTAAACATAGCATGGAAGACATGGATATTTTGGGTTTATTTTTTTAAATTGTAATTTCCCCAGGATAGAAATCAATTTTGCCAGAGGGGCAGCAAACTTCTTTGTTCATATGGCATCTATCACTTTGATACTAACACTGCAAGCAAATTGCAATACATGGTTTGCCCCAGTAAGCTGATGGAGTGAATAAAGGAAATTGAAGTGTGGATTTCCCCACAGCATTTAAAGCAATAAAAGTGATGGAACTAATTCTCACCAAGAGAGAAGAAGGTCAGACTGCTCTACAGAAACCTATTATGGCCATCAGGAGAGGCTCTGAGATCAATAGATATTTAGAGGGTAGCCACAGTATGAGATAAATGTTTTTTGGAAGAGAAAAAAATCTTAAGAAAGAATATTGATGCTAGTGGAAAGCCAACAGCTGCTTAAACAAGAACAACAGGAAAAAACCCCAGCCTCAAAAAAATAAAAGCACCAAAAATATGCTTGTGACCACTTGAAAATATTTGCCCAAAACAGTGGGAGTTTTGGCTGTGTGCACGCTTTTTCTGTTTTTCTATTAAGCATACAGCTGAAAACCATTTCTTTGACCTATTTACAGAACTCCAATTGGAAAAATAGGATTTTCTTTTCTGACATACTCTGCCACAATATCATTAGTCAATCAAATAATGACATAAAGACCGTACAAAAATGCAAGTCAGACTATTTAACTTCTTTATTGCTTACAAATTAAGCTTATTTTGTCTCCATATGTACTAGTTCATTAAAACTGGCTCTTTCTTGTAAGAAATATGGAAACATCAGGCTGACCTTTCAGCCCTAGTGTAATCATGACCTTACTTGTTCCATTAAGGTAGAAAAGCTCTCTCAGGGACCGTGTCTCAAAATGTATCAGTGGGAGATTTTTGTCTTTTATAGCTGTCAGGAAACATACTGGGATACTTTGTTTTGTGGCTGAAAAAATGATGCTTCCATTAGAAAAGAAATTATGAAAGCTATCCCAGTAAAACAAGAAAGTGAGGCAGCATCTGGAATAAGCACAAAGCAAGAGCACCAGCCTGAGTGTGACCTGGAACCTACATAAAACTTACAAAGAAAAGAAATTCCAAACCTTTGAAACAGCTCCAATCAGCTTGAAATAAACTGGACTGCTATTCTAGTAATAATGCTCCTAAATAAATTGTTATGGTTCAAACAAGCAAAGCAATCAGATTTTCTTTGAAACCACATATACTGATTCCCTTTTATCTGCCTATCACAATGCTCTGCTCTGAGCCACAATAATTCATCCTTCAGGACTGAATTCTCCCAATAAAGTTTCAATTCATAAACAGATCCTTTGGTGGCACAACACATTGCCTGAGAGTTTTCCATTCAAGACGAATATTAAAGGCAATTGTATAAAGAAACCATACCAAGAGTTGACCGAGGTCTGCAAAACCTTTTCTCCTCAGCAACAAAAGTCCTAGAAATAACATTTTAACTTGTTCATCCGTTCTACCCTATAGGGAAAACTTTACAGTTAAGTATAGAAAAGAAATTTGGCTTATAACTCTGTTACAATAATAAGCACTGTTTTTACAAATAAACTGCAAAGATCAATGAAAGATGCATGCTGTCTCGTGATGTGCTGCCAATATTTTAACAAAGAGCTCTAACAATAAAAAAGGTCCTTCCTTTCCTCATGCTAATCTTGACACAGAAAGCAAGTTGTAAAACTTTTTGATATTGACCCCAAAAATTCTCTTTTAGACTTACAGAAAATACAGAAAGACAAAAAGGGGGGGCAGTCATTTAAAATTAGCTTTTGCTGGGGATTTTTATGTTGCGTCCTGAAAAACTGATCGGTAGAAAGTCGGAGAAATACACCTGTGGACAAGAACAGGAGTGATAATGCAAGGCATAGACAGGATAAACTAGGGGTAGGTACTTGTCTCAACCTTCTGTCAGGTATACAGAGAATGCAGGTTTAGTTGAAATTCAGACCAGGAACTTCTAAGCCATCACATTTTCAAGATTTCTGGCCCACCAGAACTGTCCAGGAGAGTGGGCTCTCGCAGTAGGGTCTTCCTGAGAGTGTGAATGGCTATCATTTGAAATGAACTTAATTTGAAAATGAAAGAAGCCAGAACTCAGGCAGAATTTAGGTCCCTTAAGCTTAAAATTGCAGTTTCAAGTGTCTGTTTATCTGCTGCTTAGTCCTGGAGACATCACTGTTTTCAAAGTGAGAGTTTCTCAGCAATTGACCCTGAGTGATACTGGACATTGATACTAATGTCCAGCATCACCCAGGGTCTAGAAATCAGCTGTTTCCCTACAAGTATCTAGTAATCATTTCCAGTCAGAAAATGCACACTGACAACAATTGTTATAAATCCACAGCTATGTTACACAGGGGCAATGATTTTCTTCTCAAATACTGCTGTTGATACATTCTCTCCTCAGACTCTTCAAATTTCTACAGAGAACTCACTAGTTAAGTCATATACCAAAGGAAAGGGAGATTGAGGTTTATTTCCTATGTATTCTTGTGATTGGCTTAATTACAAACAGAGTCTCTCTGAGCTGACAGGGTGTACACAAAGACCTTGAAGGAGCATGCAGTATTTGTTACTATTCTTTAATGCTACTATTTGCTCTCATTCTTTAATCAGTCTGATTAGAACCAATATTTGAGCTTTGTGCACAAGTTATTTGAAGATTCATTGATTCAGAAACAGCATAAAGACCATGAGAACTACCCTGTAATTCTTGCCCATGGGTTGTTTAATGATTGACGTAAATGTTGCCTAAAAAACGTGTATGTTTGAAGACACCTCAGGTGAAAATGCATTGGCTCCAGATTTATCTATTGCTTTGGTTTTACTCATTTGTTGTTTTCAGAGACACCTAAAGGATGGTCTACACTTTGATACCCTGTGATCTGAGAGCACCCCTAGTTGCTCCTGTTGAGAATTTGTCTGAAAACTCAGGTTACTACAGTTCAGTCTGATTTATTTCACAAGCAAAACATCCACTCCTCAGTAATACTGTGCGTGTGTCTCGATAACGTGATTAGGTAGTGGCCTTGAGATGAGCTACAGGACTTTTCTAGGTCAGAAAAGTCTTGAAACTGGTAGAAGAATTCAGCAGGTCACTAGAACTGAACATCACTAAATTGCAGTCATGTGAAGGATTATAACCACCAAAACCAAAATCAAAATGCTTCAAGACCACAATACATGTAATTTCTCTGTGCTTACCAAACATTTCAAAACTCACCAAGTATAAGCCTTTTAGATTCCTTTGCCACCACTAATAAGCAATTCTGAATCTTCTGCTCCCAGATGAGATGCTGTCTGGCATATCATGAGTCTCCTGAGGAGTTTTTTTTAAATAATTGAGAAAAAACACATATTTGAGAAATATTGGTTTGGAGCTATGAACAGCATAATTCAGGCTTAGCTACTGTTTCCAGATTCATTCAGGGATCCATCTGTCTAAAGAAATTCTGTAAGACTTAAGCTTTGATTTCACAAAGACACTTTTTGCCAATCTTCTTCCAAGCTTGTGACTTGTTTGCTGTCAGCATCTCCACTCTATTGCAAATACCCTGTGAGTCACACACAGTTTTGGGCAGGAATTTTCAGCAGAGGAGAGAAAAAAATGAAACATGGGGAAAATCTCACACTTTTCAAAAAAGAAAAAAAAAACCCAAAACATATCAAAACAACACCAAAACAAAGCAAAAAATTACGTTTATGGTATGTTGGATACTGTCTTAGAACAAAATTCATTCCTCTCCATAAGAAAGACCTGGGGCACATTAGGAGTAATGATCAGTGTGGCCTTCAAACAGCTCAGTGTGATTGTGTAAGGAGTTCAGGAAGTAGAAAACAGCTGAAGTATTAGAGTGTTGTTTCAGTATATGTTTAGCTGGAAGACTTGCATACAGTACCTCCTACTACTCCTTTGACAAAGCAAAACTTTTCTCAGGCTCTTGTCCTTGAAGTTTTTAATGTTCTATTGACTCAGCTCTATTTACCCTTTTAGACTCAAGCTCAGCAAGCTGGCAGACCTAGTTAGCCAGGAAGATCCATTAGCTTTTAGAAATTTTAACAATTATTTAATATTTATATTGGTAGATTTCTTTGTGTGGCATCCCAAGAATGGAGGGGAAAAAAATCCAGGGAACTTGTAATGGGTTAGCTATGGAAACCAAGGGCACTCTTTAAATTGCTTTGCAGTGGCAGTCCCCATTTCATATCAGCCTTTGCTGATTTTTTTTACAGCACAGCAAGAGGTTTATAGCTTACTGACAAAGACAGAAAGAGAAAGAAAGGGAAACAGAAAGTTGTCAGCTGTATCCTTGGGGCTCTGATAATCATGAAAGGGCTTCCAATTTAACTGGTCGTACTTTGGGTTATTGGATCAAATCCACCTTTTATATGTGGAATTATTACAGTAGAGTTTTAAGCTTTCATGTGGGAGACTCTTTACTGTTCCACTTGTGTGATTTCAGTGCTGTTTCAGGGGAATAAAATGGGTTAAAGCTCAGCAGGCTCTGGGCACGGCTCACTTTCATTGGAGCAGAATGCTGGCATTGTGATAGGCAGAGAGACACCCAAATCCATGAAACTCTAGCAATTATCCAGGACCCACAAGAGGTTCACCACAGGAGGGTATTCCTGATCCAGCTGACATGGGGTGCTGGGAGCTGTAGGTATTGAGAACAGAGGAGCTCTGTGACCTCCTCTCTCTGCCCAGGGATTGTGGGTGCACAGCTCAGGGGACATACAGCATTCCTGAGGCAGCAGGGCACAGCACCTCACAGCTCCAGCTGATCTCACAGCTCCTGCTTAGTGCAGAAGCAGTATTTTCCACATGGCTTCTGCATGGACTTTAAATAAAATCCTCCTTCCCTAGATGTAGTGAGCACACCTTGGGAAAACAGGGAAAAACCTGAGAACATAGCACCCCCTGTTCTCTCACTTCGAGGATTATTCTTACATCTATCTACAAACAGGCTAACTGTGAGTGCAGGTAAGAGAGTAATTTGACTGCATTAGCTCAGTGATTAGATTGCAAACAGAAGCCAGCCACCCTGGCCTCCTGATTCTGCTTTAAAGCCACCACTGCAATCATTAACTGCTCAGACAGACTTGAAAATACAAGACACGTGAGTGACATCTCACTGTGGAAAGTATTGAATAAGAGCAAAGACAAATAACTCCACTGTAATACCAAAAAGGGTTGGAATAGGTAATCAATCATAAATGGGATTTCCAGTTTGAAAAATAAAGGACCTGATTGAAGAAAAGCCAAGTGGCAGCTTTTGCAGTAGTGAGGACAGGCAGAGTAAATGCTCCTAACAGAGGCAAGATGCCCATTTATCTGTGCAAGGATCAGCTGCTGCACAGCTACAAAGGGCTGCATTTCCTGGCAAGAAGTCCCACAGGTCTGCTGCTCATGGCACAAAGAACCCACTCCTTGCAGTTGCTTTATGTCTGGCTACCACTGGCTGCATTTCATGGCTCTTTGGCCTCACAACAGAAGAGGAAGCAAACAGACTTCTACTTTCTGTGCCACTCAAGGGCTGCAGATCTCTGCCAAACTGTACTGGCACCCTCCATCCTTTAATTATTCTCACTTCTCACACCCTTTTTGGGTTGCAATGTCTCCCTCAGAAGACGTGTTGATCAGAACTCTGCTTAGAATATTGGCTGTGAAAAAACAGATGTTTGCATGGCAGTAAGATGATGGGATTCTTAAAATTGATTTATTGATTTATTTTTCCTTCTTAATGATCCCTAGTCTTTAATATGGTTTTTTGACTGCTACTAGGGTTATGTTTTCATTTATCTATCAGAACTCCAGAGGTTTTCTCTGCAGCAGTAATAATGGGCATTTTACACAATTATAAGATCAGGTTTTCTCCATGTACATTTCTTTACACTTGTCTATGCAAAATTTCATTTGCCATTTTTTGTCCCGTCATCCAAATATATCCAACTTATTGATATCAAAAATAGAAGTACTGCACTCCACCTAACTACTTGGTTTGCTTTTCATTCTCTATCAATTACTTCCTCATGTAAATTTTTGTAAAATTCATACACCTTCAGCAACTCTTTCTGTTTTGCTGAAGCAACAGCTTTCCATCAAAAATATTGCATCCAGCTTTCCTTGGCAATATATTAGAGTCTTCATTTGCTTTGTAGTTCAGTGACTTTACGCCTTTTCAATGTTTTGCATATAAATTAAACTGAAAAGGACATAGACACAGCTGGTTTAACTCAATGTGGTTTCAAGTAAAGTTTCTAACTTTCTTCCCTTATTTTCAGTTACTTTGAATAATTATTTGTGCAGTTGAGTGGGTTGTATATAGAACTACTGGTGGGATGTGTGCATAGAAATGCTAGAGATGATCAAAGTCTTAAAAATTTTTAATTATTTTAGGTTTCCCTTCATCATCTCTGCTGTCATTTTAACCAAAATATCTTTGGCATGACTGTGTTGACATGACAAGATCCACAACTGACAGACAATTTGCTGTAATGCATGACTAAATCCACTAATCCAGAGCAGAATCCTTGTTGAAATATTAAACTGGAACTTCTTTGAAGAACTTGCAATATAAATTGAAAAGATAAACCCCAAACACTGCACTATCCATGGGGTATTTTTTACCTTATGGTCCATATTGGAGTAGCTACTGGAGAAGACAAAGGATAACCTGTGGTGTTAGAATGCTGTTCAACAAAATAAATTGTTCTTGTTTCTGTCCAATGATCCAGAATAAGAGAGCCCTAGTATGCAATATTACATGAGCACTGAATCAACAGCTTATTTTGAACAAGAGCATCCTCTAAACAGTGACATGGCAGAAGAAATGGTTTTTACTAAACATTTTAAGAGAAATTTAACTAATGATCCAGTTGTTAATATATCCTTCTTGTTAGTGGTTTTATTAACCTTCAGAAAATATAATTACTTTGGAAGCTTTTGCTGCCAATTTATTATACACCTCACATTTTATTATACATCTATTAAAGAAAAGATGGTACGTGCCTTGAAATGCTGACTTGCATGCTAACCTCAGCTTCTTGCAGTTTACCCAGGTGAAAATTTCCAAGACATCAGGTGACCCTGCCAGATGGAAGTGAGGAAAATTATTAATTACTGGAATAAAGAGGCTGCTTGGAACCATGTATTTAGGTGAGCTGTTCAAAAGACAAGGTATATAGTGAGGTTCAAGGAGTTTCAGAGGATATGGAAAGAGGGAAAAGTGAAATAATGCAAAAAGGACAATGAATATCAAAACTAGAGAGAATGATCCAAACCATTCACTTACAGAAATTTTAAGAAAAATACTGATTAGTCTGAAGGAAGAAGTGATGGAAATATCTGAGAGCACCAAAGAACTCATGTTGAACAAAGGTCAAAATAAAAGCATGTGTTAATAGCCAAGGACATGGCTGATTGCAATGGACTGGTTAAAACTCAGGAATAACTCTCTTCACTCTCATCAAGATCTGCAGGTCTATAATCTGATAAAACCACTGTACACATTATCTTTCAGCAGAAGATCTGCATGCTAAAAACAACAAGGTGATACCACAGTGTGTGTGCTATCCAGTTCCTCTTATCCCAGCAGGGAGATCGAGTAATGCTGTGGGGAGATCCAAAATGAAGAAATACTAATGAAAATTTGCTGTGTTTTAGGCAGGCTCAAGAAAAAAAATTTCTGAGGCAAAATAATCACGCTAAGCCTTGTAAAAAGAGGTGAGAATATTTCAACAGTGGCAGAGAAGAACAGTGTGAAATGATGAGGACCCAACTGCTGGTGTACCCTTTCCCTGTCATACACAAGTGACCCTGGACAGAACACTTAGACACAAGTCCTTGTGCTTTGGGGTGGTGAGTCACAGAATCACAGAATTGTTTGGGTAGGAAGGGACCTTCAAAGGGCTCTGAGGGTGAGTGAAATCTGTGTGGGAATGACCATGAATGTCTTTGTTTGGAAAAAAATATCTCCTTGCTCTTTTGCAAGGTCTCAAAATGAGTTAATTTCCTGTTTATCTCAGCTAACCACGCCTGTGTATTTTGATCTCAATTACAGGCTTAAGAAATCCAAGAATTCCCTTAAAAAATTTATCTATTTAATGACAGCATATGCACTGTAAATTATTTTAAACATTTTCATATTACCTTTTTTTGGTTTAGATTTTCCATGGAAATAATAGGTACTGAATTGCAAATTTGATTAAAAACTGCCAAAGACCTCAGCATCAATAGTGCACATTTACTGATGAATATTTTGTAATTATTTTGAACACAATATTTTAATGATCAGCTTGAGCTCTACCCACTACTCAAAAAGGGATAACTTCTTACACAATGTTTGCATTCCTTCACATCTGAATTACACAGTAGCAAAAGTTCTCTGAGGAACAGGATTGTAATCCTCCTACTAAAATCAAGAGTAAGTTATTGGGAGGTGGGGTGTACAAATGGTGGAGAGAAGAAGCTTAACATTAAGTAAGAAGGACAATAATAAGGCTTAACTTTGATATTTATGTTTCAGAGTTTGGGGCCAGGCTAGGGATATAACAGACTGTTATTAAAATTAAACTCAAAAGACCTTCCCTCAAAAAATTGCAGCTCTATTTTCTCTGTATGAATGAGCATACAGACCACAACTATTTCTCATGGCAACATTAAAAAAAACCAAATCAATATAAAAGTGCATTGAAAATGCTGAGGTAAAAATGCTGCTTATGCTACACACACATACAAATGGTCCTTGTTCACAATAGTGCCTGGATTTTACAGACTGTGTGAAACTGCAGTGTTCATTCATTTTGTAGCCATGAACTGTGGACCAGTTCAAAGCCACATGAACTCCTAGACAATTCTGGATTCCACAGAATTACTACCAAATTCAGTATCTAAGAGGGAGACCAGTCAACACAGCCAGGAAAAGCAGATTAGCCACTAATAAAATTGGTGTCTGCAGACTCTGAAGAAGCATGTGGATGATTGTTACACCTTGGCTAACAGCATGTGATCCAAAGTGACAAGGTGACAAAGCAAAAAGAAAAAAAATTACAGCTAGGTCTAGACATAGTTACAGGTATATAGGTATGTTGACATAGAGAAAACAGTCAGTCCAGACACTTGGAGAATTAACTGGAAGATAATATTCCAGGTAAAAGGCAAACCTGAAAGAAATACAAATTAGGGTATTTTACTTCTTCTGAAGGCTGAGACTTGCTTCTCCCTGCTGACCTGGAAATTGCAAACATAGTAACTTCCAGAACTGTTAGTGAAACATGGAGCAGGGGACTGGTGAAGCCCCTGTGCAACATCTTGCAGACCTTGTCTGAGATCTGTGGCTGCACTGAATGCACAGAACAATCAGCTCTGTAATTCTGAAACTCTCTGAAGTCACCTGACCTCAGGTGGGACCCTGAAGGATCCAGACCCTTCTTACAGAAATTTGCTGAAATTTCATCAGATATTTTTCCTTTGGTAAAACAGATTCCTTCAAGACTATCTCAGCAGTCTCTACCCATTTCAACTCTTCCTCAAGTCCTCATGTCACATTAAATTTACTTTATTTTTGTGCTAGAAAAATGCCACTATATATGCAAGATATACCACAACCATCTGAAATTTTAGATACTTTGAACTGGGAAAGAAACACCATGTAAAACAGTAACTCTGACACAGAGCTGGGAAAAAGCAGATAAAAACAGAAAATACATTGTAGAGACAGAGGGCATCCTGTGGGTTATAGAAGACACTAAAGGCCAAGTAGTAGAGAGCTGGACCCATAGCCAGGTCTGAATTACGTCTTAAAGAAAAAGAGAAAAGAAAGAAGAACAACAGAAAAGAAAGAAAAGAAAGAAAAAAGAAAAAACAAAAAAAAAAGAAACCCAGTTGGTTGAGGTAACTAGGCAGGTAAAGCAAGTATTCCTGAAGTTTTTATTGTGCTTTCATCCCTATCCCTCTCTCATTCCTCTGCTGCACAGTCTGGTGTGCTGCCTTTGAGAATGTTGAAACAGGAGCAGTACTTCCCTTCTCACATGAGCTGGCAGAGACAGAAATGCTTGCTGCATACTGTCTATTCCATGAGATCTCCCAGTATTCTGCCTGTTCCACCTTTGACAAGAATATGTGCATTTCCAAAAGTTTTTGTGCTTACATCCTGCCTTCTCCCAGATCATTACGAATGGAGGCCACGTGTTCCTGCATATTCCCCATTTCAGAAGCAGGTGGCAGATGAGGTGTCCCACCCTGAGCACCATTCTGCCACGTGCTGGGGAGAGAAGCTGATTATTGTTCAGGGATTATCTTGATATGCTTGGAAGTACAGGAGTTTGTCTCTTTGTTAGCTGGCATTCTGGAGGAGAAGACTCTTGGCCTCCAGCATGTCCTGAACAGCTGCTCTGTTGTAGCACAGATGGTGGGAGCCAAACACACAGTGCACAGGAGAAGACCAGGAGACTCTGCTGCCCCTATTAAGTAACAGCTTCACTATCCCAGGACAGCTTAGATCCCTCCTGAACTTGCATTGCTGAGAGAAACTGGCCTGTTGAGTGCTCAGCTTGGAGTGAGACAGTTCTACAGAGGACATGCACCATGGTGCCCTGTGCAGCATGCCAGAACAGCAAAACTGCCATTATCAGAAAAAATAGAGCATATGTTTTCAAATAACCACCCATCTGTTTATCCTTTTCATGCATTTACTCACTCTGACTGCACCTAGGGCTGGTGTCTGCTCAGAAATAACAGACCTCAGTAGGGAACACCTGGAGGCAAGTAGAGGCGCTGCAAAAGACACAAAATAAATAGGATAGGGTGATATTTTGTTTCCACCTGCACAAGGACTAGAGGGCAGCTTTTAGAACTTCTGTGCATGTACAATTGTAATACTTCTCCTACCATTTCCAAGATAATCTCAGATGATTTCATCTTTTTTAAAATAATTTTCTATACTTATTTTCTTTATGCACTCACACACAGAATTATGTAAGACAACGAAGCTCTGTCTCTTGATACAACTTCAGCTGCATCTTTTCTTGTTCTGATCTTTGAAGATTCATGAGAGTTTTCTCTAATGTTACCTTAATATTTCTCAAAAAATGTTCATTTTCTTTCCCTGAACACCCTCTCTTGCCAGCCTGCATGTCAACAGAGAAAATCTTACAGCAAATATTAAACAGCTGTTTCTTCCATCTATAGCATCATATATTGCACCTTTAGAACTTCTGTACATTTCATCGACCCCAAAGAACACAATAAACTTCTGTGGCATTGGCAATAAATGAGGTTGTAAAGATGTGTCAGCTAATACTGTGACAGCTCATAATAAAGCAGTTTTCTCTCTGTAGTACACATGTACAGCAAACTTCCATAAACTCCCACAAACTTATGTGCAGAAAAATCCCAACTTAAAATTTCTAGGATCCCCAACCCTAATTTGAAAATCATCTTCAAGAAATCCATGCCACAGTGTCTATATCTTGGTGAGCCATGCGGAACCGCAGTGGAAAACTTCCCAGTTTCTCTCACCTGCTCATTTTGGTTTCATAAATAGATGATCTCACAGAAACAAGCAGAGTTCAAAATAGTGAAAGATGGGAAATGTCTTCACATTGTTCAAATCTCATCAAAAAAGAAAATTGCATTGCTCACGCTTCTCCTCTTTATTTAGTTCTTCACCCATGAGTAAGTTCCATACTGCTGCATCTTATTAAAAGGAATCTTTGAATATTGTTTTGGAAAAAATTCTTCTTTTGTAATTTTCCAATTATTTTTTTGTGCACTCACTGCAAGGAAAACTAGAACGGGCAAAACTCATTCGGTAATCTCGCTCTTACTTTAGAATTTCTTTCAGTCTCATTTTAATTCCTCTGCATGGGCTTTTTTTTTTTTGACATACTATTCAAGCCTGTGAATCTAAATTTGATCAGTGCATATTTGTATTCTTCCACAGATTCTACAGCTGTCAACAATTTTTTCCATCTAATGAAGCACATTCTCATCGTCACCCACCAATGAAAGAAAATGCACTGCAGCTACATGGCTAATGAGAAAACATTAACAATACTTGAATGAGCAACACAATTTCAGTTATAACTTAAAGACAGTGCTATGTTATAATAATTAATGCATATAATTAACTATTAAAACTCCTGTTGTTTGTGTATTTCTATTGTTGATCCTATGGCAAACTGATTCTGTCCCAAAGAAAGAAAGCTGCTTTGCAGACGGATTTTTATGAATCACAGATCATATCTGGCCTGGAATAAATGCCGAGTTCTACCAGATGTATGGAAATTAAATTCTTCAATCTATTAAAAGAGTTTTAATAAAGGACTCCCAGGAGAATTTGTAAGTTGCAGCACAACAGTAGAGATACACATGAGTGCATTTTCACCCTCTCTGAACTTACTCTGTACTCATAATCGGGGAAAAAATGGGTAGGAGAATGACCATCATCCAATTGCTCTTGTTTCCTTACCAAGAAAAATGTTATCAGTTAAGTTAAAAAATTAATGCCTCGCTTAAGATGGAAGGTTTGGGTACAGGTTTGTTTTTGTGAGATTCATGGATGCAGATTCCTGCATGGAATAGCTACCATTCAGCCCCTGAATACTTATTTTATACTGTACCTTACACTATGGGTTAAATTAAGCAAAATTTGCAAGTGTCCATACCTGTTCACACAGATTTTTTCACTTTCAAATGTCTAAAGAAGGAGCAAACAATAGTTTATAAATCAACTATCCCTGTAGTTGATGGAGAAAAACAAGGCTTCTTCCAGATGCCCTCTGATATCCTTATTAGTATGATGTGCAAAGTCTTCTGGGAATATATAACAGAGATCTTACAAACTACTCTCTTAAAAAATCTGTTTCACTCCACAGAAATTAAAGGGAGCTGGCAGGATGTATAATTCACAGTTGGGTGTCCAGTTTTGAGATTTCTGCACCCAGGGGTATGAAGGCCTGCCTGAAAAGGAAATGTTTATCAAAGGATTCAATCCCAGCACAATCTGACTAGGACCTACAGAACAAGAGGAGTCCTTTAAGTTCTGTAAAGTTCTGTGGATTTTTAATTGGGAATTTATGGAGAGGACAAAATTTTCACCCGAAACTAGCTTAAATGTTGGCAATACAGCCCAGAGCTGTCTTATGAGTTAAAATGCAGAAGGAAAAGAATACCATTCCCTTAATTATATATGATGAGTACATTAAATATATGCCAAAATCCTCTGTATTTTTAAGTATGTCTATTTCACACAACTGTCTCAATAAATAAAGCAGGATTTAACCCCTATGTGCTCTGGATGATAAATATGATATTAAACCTTCAAATGATTTCAAACAGGAACAAGAGCAGGTGAAATCTTTGGATCTGTGTTGGAGTTCTAACTGAATGGTCCCTGACATCCTAGCAAAAACTACTTTTTTTACATACTTGCACAAGATAATGTTGGAGGAAAGCTCAGGGGATGACTACACTTGTCTTGTTCATGACACAAAGCTCCTAAACATGGGGAATTTTTTACACTGACAAAGTGCAGAAGTTAAAGAAGAGTGTAAGAAAGTTATTTTAAAGACACAGATGCAGAGATGCATTTATTTCTTAGCTACCCTTAAGCTGCTGAGGGCCACTTAAACCCAAAATGTTGCTGCTAAATGGTTTGGGGCAGGATCCTTCAAAAAGTCAGTCCACCTCAGGGACCTGTGCTTGGTTCTGCTGTCTCCCATTGTGGGGTGGCTCTGCATTAGCAGGGTTCCTCTTGGTCTTCACTGGCTACTAATCCTGCCCATTGGGCAATTTGAGAGCAGGCAAGGAGGGCAGCAGGAGGCTGCTGGATCTGCCCAGAAACCTGCTCCCTGGAGGCTTTCTCAGCCCTGCCTGAACTGAAGTGACCTGGGGATCCATCTGTATTTTAATTTAGCCGTGCTTCATTGTTGCCCCTGGCTGGTAAATCCCGTAGTTCTCAGTGTCACAAAACCAAAGCTTTGACACCTTTCCACTCCAGGTTTTTTAGCAGCTTGTCTTTAAATGTGTGTCTGTACAAACTATGTTTTCACACTTATTTGGATAGCACCTGGCACTGCCAGTCATATTCTAATCTTAATATTTACTTGGAATGGAAAAATACTGAGTATCATCTGAGAGGCAGAAAGATCCTCCCAGAGGACTGAATACCTGTTGTTCTCCCCCTTTAATTATGCATAATTCTTTTCTAGGCATTGCACTTCATGTTTTTCTTGAAGGCAGATAAAAACTTTTTTTCAGTGAGTGATGTAATTTTGACAGATATCTTGTTATGAAGAAATAGTACTATGATTTCAGGTCCTATTCAATTGAGAATATATGTCTGCTATATGTAAGAATAGCCATTTTGGAACTATGACCACAGAAATCTTTCATTTGCTTCAATCTAGATACAGTCAGTCACAGGACTACCACAACACTGGCATTAGCATGGTCCTGGTGCTAAGGCTATAAACATGACCTTGGTTGCTAAGCTTGAGAAACCTAGCAAAATTCTTCTGGAAGGAGGTACTTCTGCATGAATCTCCTCTCTACATGTTTTTTCTGGCTGGAATATCAATAAGGTTGCATTGGGTCTGGCAGAGATGGAGCTCATGCTCCCAGAGCAGCCCTCCCAGGGCTCAGCTTTGCACTGGTAGCTGGAAAGGGGCTGGTAACACCCCAGTGCTGTGGCCACTGCTGAGCAGCGCTGGCCCTGCATCACTGCCCTCTCTCCAACATCTCACCCTCACCAGCAGGAGAGGGGTGGGCAAAATCCTGAGAGGGGACACAGCCAGGACAGGTGGCCCAAACTGACCAAAGGGACATTCTGTACCATATGAGGTCTGCTCAGCAATGAAAGCTAAGAGAAAAGAGCAGGAAAGGCTGACATTTGATACCAGTTTGTCTTTTGGAGCAACTGCAAAGTGTGCTGGAGCTGAAGGGAAGTAGGGAATAAAACCTTTGGGGTTTTTCTTTTGTTTCTGAGAGCACGTCCTTCACTTTTGTGTTAGCAAACTGCCTTTATCTCGACCCAGAAGTTTTTTTTTTCCATTTTATAATCTCCCCACCCTGTTCTGCTGAGGGAGTGATAGAGTGGCTTAATGGGCACGGGGAGTCTAGCCAAGGTCAACCACCACCAAAGACCATCAGGTAAATTTCAGGGTGACCAAAACATAGCAATGGGGTGAGTTTGCAAAGCCTGAATAGACAAATAGATTCAAGCATACTTTTAATAGCAGTCAGATAATCACACACAGTGAATAATTTTTTTTTAATTGTGTTTGCTTAGAGGTTTTAATTACTATCTATGTCTGTTGTGGTAATTTCTGAATTGTGTGTTCCTGTTTTATGATACTGAAATGTGATTTTAAGGCTTTCCCTGAGCTAGCTATTTTTGAGTGTACTGTATGTAGATTGTATATTTATAAGAAAAGTCTATTATAAAGAGGCCCTGGTTGAGTTCAGTTACTTAGGACTTGCATTTATTGAAACAATCTCCTATTACTCATTAAAGAAATTCATGGAGCTCTTTCATCTCTTCAGCAAAAACAACGAAAAGAAAGATCTGAGCATTATCTAGAGTTATCTCTGGTGGATTTGGTTTTGCTTTAGCATGGTTAAATTAGTGTTAGGGCTTGGATTGATTAGTAAATCAAGGACTCATGGTCTGAGTCTGCTGTTCACACAGGAGGTCCAGCCATGCCAGAGACAAGCACCCGCATTAAGTTACTGAAGGGAAACTTGAGTTACTGCAGTGTAACTGAGAGGATAATCCAATCAATTAACCAAAAGGTTGTAAAGGAATTCTTACATCTTGGGCTAAACTTTCACTCTAATTTGCATGGATTTGCATTACTTATGCTTTTCAAAAGGTATTTCCATAATGTAAAAGTTCAGTATCCGGTCAGTGGTCCCTCTGGGTTACTCCAGAAATACACTGTAATATTTACAACCCCTATCACCGTTAGGCTGCAACCACAAATTAAGAAATTCTCATTCCAATGTGTTGAAAACATTTCCTGTGGTTTAGTCTCTTAACATACAAAGAGTGGCTAAGTCAAACCCTACCTCACCCACTTTTTAGTAGGATCCAGTTACATTTTTCAGCTCTTCTTGACTGTGAAACAAAGAGTTTTGGGGGGGGTAACATCCATGCAGCTAGACAGAGCCTTAACAGATGGAAACATTAAAATGGTGTTGGGGAAATATAAAGCCCTCAAAAGGTAAAAGCACATACATTGTGCTGTGTTCAATAGACCAGATCCTTTTCTATTACTTGGACCATGTACTCTGATGAAGGATTTCTGTGATTCTTATTAAGCCGAGGACACAGCTGAGAACTGGATATCTCTTATCATTGCCATGCAATGTTCCACCTCTGATTAAAATCCTGCCATGATCCTTTTTATCCCCTCAGTATCAAAAAAAGTTCCAGGTCCTCACTTATCAAAGTTAATGTTCTCATCACATTTAGCTGAGCACACCAAAGAAGATCAGAAAGTCAGTGGTCAGAAATTTCAGAAGCCAATTGGTGACTGAAGTTCAGTTTTAGGCGAACCTGGATTTCACACTACCTGCTCACATGTGTGCAGAGGAGGTTTATTTGGTGGTACAAGTTCCAGACATGAACTAAGAAATGGAGCTTTCCCCATTCAAAATGCAATTGCTGCTCATGCAAATCCACCCCTGGGCCTGCACAGCTCTCAAAAGCAACAAATGAGGCTGGTGACTACAGAGAAGGAGGGGGCAATTTTTAGTTAATGCTGCTGCTCTTTTCTGCAGCAGTCCTCTAAAATGGCTGAGTGGTAGCTAGCGTGCTCTCTACATTTGACTGGCCTGTTTTCCACTCCCCTTTATATTATGTCTCCTTTCAAGTTTACAGAGGTCCCTACTGCAAAAAAATAGCCATTAACTTGTCCAACACCTACAGAAACCCAGGAACCCAGCAACTAAAGGAATCTACCAATAACAAAATTACAATGCCAGCTAACAAAAGGTTACTATTTATGGTGTCATAAATCTCCAGGGGAAAAGAACACAGGGAGAAGCTGAAAGAAGGCAGGTGGGAGGCAGAGATATTCTTGCTGAACAATAAAAAATTATTGCTCCTCACTTCTGTGTTTCCACTTCATTTTGAAAAGTAGTAACCTACTAGGTTGATTCTGAGTTCAAACAGAAAAGAGAAAGTGCCAGAATAGTATTAGGTTTTAGTCAGAAGAAAGGTTCAGAGAATTAAAAAATCACAGGGGAGAGGCCACAGGGAAGAGCTGAGATTGTTTGCTGTGCAAACAAGGTCTAGCTTTCCACTACAACTCTACTTCTTCAAGACAGAAAAACCACCAAAACACCCCAGACTTGCATCTCCTGAGTACTTTTACATGTAGCTTGTTCCAAACAACTAAATAGCACTGTTTGCATGGTGTGTGAGACTTAAAACTCACAGGCTGGGATCTCTGTCAGCAGAATCACTCTTGAAATCCAGCAACCTCTACCTAGTCTCGTCAGGTAAGGATCTGACCCCATGAGAAAATGAGATAGAAAAGCCCATGTGCTGAGATAAAGTCGGGAAGATCACTTACCAAATACCATCATGACCAAAACAGACTCAAGGAAGATTAATTTCTTTCATTGACAATTAATATAGAGTTGGATGGTGAGAAACAGAGGCAAAAGTAAAACAGCACCTTACCCTCGCTCCCCTGTTTTCCCAAGCTAAACTTTATTTATTCATTCCAATATCTCTACCTCTTCCACCCCTCCAGACAGGGGAGGAGAAAGGAGGAAGAGGTTTGTGGTCAGTCTGTAACATCTCCTCTCTGCTGCTCCTTCCTCCTCCCACTTTTCCCCTACTCCAGAATGGAGTCTCTTCCATATGATCCAGTCCTTTAAAAACTGCACAGACATGGGTCCTCTCCCTGCTCCAGTGTGGGCTCTCCACAGGCTGTGCCCAGATGTGTGTTGAGAAAATTGCCTAAGTGAGTCTGTCAATAAGCAGCCCATCATCTCCACCTTCTGTCAACAACTTCCAAGAAGTCTTAATTCGTTTTCTAACTAGAGTTTGCTGTCAGGCCTAGGCAGAAAGGAAGGAAGGAGCAGGGCTGGAGGATAGGGTTCTCCCTCAAATCTGTCACCTGTTCTTGGTCTGTTCTTGGTTTGCATCCTTTTTTTAGCAACTCTTACACTAGTGTCAGTGGAACACGTTGCCTTCCCAAGTGTATTACCAGAAGTATATATATAAAGTATGTATATAATCTTACATTTGGATTTATGAAACACTCAGAGTGCTCAGTAAAAACAGAGGAAGAAGGAGGCTTTAAGAATTCTGCTCACTACACCACTGAAGGTAGTCAAAAATCAGCTCCGGGTTGCCCCCAAGGCCTCTGCCTCTGAACTACACCTAATCCTGCCTCCACAAACAATACCAACTATAATTCCATTTTATTGTGAATAAGCATTTAACCCTTTGAACTCTCCTTTTTATTGCAAAGATTTCACTTTCCTTCCTTCTCACTTTTCTCGTTTGTTTGTCAGAGAGAAGCCTATCTCTTCTCTTCTCTTCTTTCTCTTCTCTTCTCTTCTCTTCTCTTCTCTTCTCTTCTCTTCTCTTCTCTTCTCTTCTCTTCTCTTCTCTTCTCTTCTCTTCTCTTCTCTTCTCTTCTCTTCTCTTCTCTTCTCTTCTCTTCTCTTCTCTTCTCTTCTCTTCTCTTCTCTTCTCTTCTCTTCTCCTCTCCTCTCCTCTCCTCTCCTCTCCTCTCCTCTTCTCCTTTCCCCATCAAAAATTAAAAAGTTTTTGTTTTTTTCCTATTGGAAAAAGTACTGAAATACTATAGCAGATCCCCCTTCACTCTCACCTTGTCTGAATTGATTTCTACTCCAAAAATCCTTTGTTCTGCACCATCTTGTGTCCTAGATTCTATGGGTTGTTGGCAGTTACCTTCAGTTATATCTTTTAATCTTCCCCTGTCACTCACCTAAACTGCTATTTTTGACTTCTCTTGCTCACCTGTCACTCACTTCAATCCCCTGACTTCAATCCACTTCTTTTTTTTTTCTTAGTGAGGCAACTTAGACACTCATCATGTCAGCTGTCGATTTAACAGAAAACCCAAAAAGAAACAGATACACAAAGGACTAAACTCTGTTCTGCTATGTCTATACATACTAAATTACTTAAATGGAGAAAAGTTGTTTTAAATGCGAGAAGAAGTAAGATGCCAGTCTCAAGTGTGCCTCTTGGAGCACTTTGAAAATGGTAAAGGCAGACGAGATCAAAAGGCTGAGTGGAGCAGAATACGTAACTGGGTACTTGCGCTCTTTTTTTTTCTCTCACGAGACAGTGATCTTCTGCAATGCAAACACTGAAAGGAAATGAAATAAAGGTCTTTTCAGTGATAGTTTTGAAATTGCATGAAGCTTCATAATCTTTCCCTACTTTAAGACTGAGTTGAAAAGAAGACAGCTTTCAAATGGATTAATGTAGACATAAAATCAAATGCAGAAAAGTTTTGAAGCTTCCCAAATCTCTCCTCAACACTTTCCTGCTCACAGTTTAATGTAGACTAGTACATCATACATTATGGCAAGTACTGTGAAAGTGTTACTCCTCCACAAACTCACAGGCCTTAGCACCTAACTCATTAAATCTACTGGTTTAAAAGCCACACTAATGAACCATAAGCAAATTAAAAAATGCAAGGGCTGTATACTGAGCAAAATAACTCAAAAGCAGTACATACTTTATCAGTCTAGGTTTTACAGTACAAAGGCAGGAATTTATTCTGCTGGTAGAATAATTTAGAGAAGTGCTGCTCTGGGTGTTGTGGCTCATCTTCAAAAAAAAAAAAAACATTACACGGGCCCAGCTTAGCGAAAATAAATAGATTCATTAAAAACTTTCAATCTTTGCTCCCTTGTCACCTCAAGGCCATAGTGCTGACATTTGCAGTAGTTATGATGGCAGCTGAGACATACAGATATTTAACAAATAGTCTTTCTCTGCTCTGACAGCAGCTTTTTTAAGAGATTTGGAGCTCTGCAAAACAAAAGGATGCACAATGATGATTTTGCTTTTCCAGTCTCTCCTGCCTTTTGATCCCATGCAGAGCAATAGAAAAACACCTCCAATATGTTTCAATTAAGCAAAGCAATAGGCAAGCCAACAGAGCAGGATACTACCATTTTGACACTAGGCTGTTGTCTGGCAGCCTGTGAAGACAGTTTCTTGCACACCTTCAGCTCCCAGCTCTGATCCTCCACATTATTTTGTGTTTTTACATAATACAGAATGGTCAATGGCATGAATTACAACCCAGATAGTACAATGCATCCATTACAAGAGCAGTTTAAATCATCCTGTATTCAATTCTCAGCCAAGGACACAGCAGAAACCCAAACCATCCAAATAATTTACAAAACAAAGCCGTACGAAACCTAACACCAGCGTGAGTTATTTTACACACTGAATAGGTTCTTAAATGGTTCTTAGGGTCAGTGCAACTGTGGTCAATTTATTATGTTGAAAGCAGTGCAATGGAAATTCAGAATGCTGAAGATGGATGACATTCGTTTTGCAGCTGATTCTCAAAAAAAATGCCAGTACACACTTCCCGTGCTAAAGTCTACTGTGATAAGAAGCCAATATATGCTCTGCAGGATCTGGTGGATCAGGATAGCTGTTTTCGTGTTTATGTGCCACCATTTCCCCCACATCTATATACAGCAGGAATGAATCCCTGGCAGTTACTTGGTACTGGTGCTTGGCAGATATGAGTTGCTGCAGGCCCATCTAGGACAGTAGGATCAGAGTCCAGCTCTGTGCAGAAAAATTCAGAGCATAGGTAGTTGCTTGTCAGGCTTTTTATGCCATCCCTACCCATGCAAAAAGCATGGATGCAACATGAGTATGACACTGAGCAGTGGTTTGACATTTTCTTCATGTGTTGATTGTGAAAAGATTCCAAAGAAGTAACAGACAATCACAGCCTAGATTTAAACCCTTGCTTTTCTTAGTTTCCTTTTGCAAAACTTGCATGGGGGTCCCCCCTCACCCTAGACACAGTTTAAACACCACCACTGCAAATAAAGCAAAAAGACTGAGGAAAATAAACACACTGTTACTAAGGCTCTAAGGCTGGACAAAAAACCTGCAGAGACAGACTGACTTGAAATCAGCCTGAAAAAGCAGGAAGACAAAAAAAATTCTGTTTCTGCTGCAAAGCTGTTTTCAAGAAGACTCAGTAAAGCAGAGATATCCCATTATTCTCCATCAGCTGTCAGAAAGTTCTCCCATAGACAGACAGTGCCTAAAGAAGGAAAAGTTCCAAAAATCAAGTTTGTTGAAAATGGGGTAAGGTGAGTTATGGCAAGGATTTAAAGGAAACTTTTAAACTCAGATTTACTCCCTCAAAATTCTGTCTCTCAGAATTTAGACTTTGGAAAAAAGGGAAGTGTATGATCAGCTTTGCTTTAAGACATCTACAGAAATAGATGGGTTTTAAGCAAATAACATATTTGCTAAAATATGTTATTTAATAACACACTTAACTTATCAAATAATAACATAGCACTGCGGCAGCCTTAGCTTCCTCAGACACAGGGCCTGAAAATAAAACTTATGCTACAAAAAAAAAAAAAAAGTCAAAAAAACCCCAAAAAATAAAACAAACACCAAAAAAAACCCTTAACACCTAAAATGAGCAAAATGAGGCAAGGAAAACAAGCTATCTACACATGGAGTGTAAAGAGCTGTTTAATATCTTCAGACTTTCTGAGGTGAGATGTTGATTTCAGCCTTACTCAAATCAATGAAAAGCTTTTCTTTATTACAGCATACAATTTTATGTGTGTTTAGCAATGATTAGTACCTTATTCATTAATTATAAAATTTTCAAGGATTTATCCATGTAAAGACAAACAAACAAAAAGTTAATTTCTAACATCCTTCTAAGAACTTCATGGTAACTCCTGGTTTTGCCAGAGAAGGTTTCTTTTGCTGATAAATCAATACAGAATTTAAATATAAATCACATATACCATATGGAATTGCTGGCTCCAAACACAAAGATTTAAGAGGGCAAGCAATCCTCAAATAACAGCAAAAGATTATTAGTGAGTCTGGATAATTTGATTAATAATGACAAAACAGTAAATAACAATCAAAAAGCAGAAATTTCTTCCGTCCCACCCCAAAGAGATTAGCTATTACCTGGTTCAAAACATGTGCAAAGTCATGTGCACAGATTCCTGCAGTCTGCAATCTCAGTGCACTTGCTGTATCCCAAACCTCAGTACCTAAGGCCACACACAGGAGAAATCTCAAGAAAGAGATGGGGAAGGAGACAAAAGAGATATGCAGGATTTTGCAGCCAAAGCAGCAGCTGAAATCATTGTGTTTACCCCTGGTGATGAGTACTCTGAAGTGGAAAACTAAAAGCAGAACAAGTGCTCCAACCCAGCACTGGAAGCAGTGCCCCCCGTGTGTTCCCAAACAGGGCAAATCCTTTTGGGCTTCTCATCCGTTTCCCAGTGCCCTAACACCAAAGCAGTGACTTGCAGCAATGCCACTCATTCAGCTGCTGGGCTTTGCTAAGGCTGGGGTTGCTTGAGGCCTTCCTCAGTGCTCTGCACCAAAGAGGGAAATGAACCAGCCACAGAGAAGTTACTTCTCAAGTTCTTATCTCCTTCCAGTACGTATTGAAAGAAATCTCTCTAAGAAGAAAAGGCATTTTTCCCATATTCAGTGTAAGCTGGAGTCTAGATGGTTTATTAAAAGAATTCCTTATGTGTGGATTATCTCAAAAATGCTAGTACTCATTTTCCCTCCAGTCTAATATTTCTGCAGAAATAGTTCTATGTATGCATAATTATATACATATATATTCTTTTAAAAACTTTTTAAACACAATGTATTGTACTTCTTTTTTTCAGGGGGAAAACGAGCAGTAGCAGCCTGCCCTTGTGAATCCTGAGTAGAGTGATACTGAAACTGCCCACTGTCCCTCAGAAATGTCTCCTGACATGATATCATCTAATTTTAAAGGCTGAGCTGGAGACTCCTGACTCCCCAATCAGTGAAAGAAGAAAAAGCATCTGGAAAGCATCTAAAGAGGGAGGCAAATGTATATCTCATATCAGTGGTTCAAATTACTCTCTGGAGTCAACTCTTCCCATGGCTCTACAGAGAATTTCAGCTTTTAACCTAAATTGAGTAAGTAAAATATTCTTACTGTAAATATTGGGAATACCTTCACAAGGTCCCAAACATCCGTTCTCAGCATCCCTCCCTGCTTAAGATCAGATAAGCCAGTTAAATTGCTCCCTTTTTTTCCTGAAAAGAAAAAATTATTTTCCTGAATAGCCACCAGTGAGTTAATACATATAATTATTCAGTATGTCATAATCAGAAACTAATAAGACATATAATCCTTTTTGTAAAATCCTTTTTTAAATAAACATTTGGGGTCAATGGTGTGTACTGATTTGGGGTATTTTTTTAAAAAGAGATTCATACAATCAAGGTCAGAAAACATGATTGCATTTGTTTAGTCTACTTTCATGAGCAATAGGAGAATATAGAACATAACAGAATCTAGAAGAACAGCTACTGTTCAGCAAGTCATATGGAAAAAATCCTAATATCTGACAAGACCAGAAGATTGGAAGCAAATCTGTAGACAAAACCCATTTCTATCTTGGTTTGTATGGAAGGTTGCATGTGCACTACTTAAATAGTAAATTAGGCAAACATGTATTTAGGGATTTTATAAAACCTGGTTCATTTATATGTTTGAACTTTCAGTATCTACTCTAGAGATACATTTGTGAAGTTCATAAAATGTTTATTAACAAAACTGAGGAGATGCAGAGCTTTTGTTCCATGCTGTAAAATTAAAATTCCATATTAAATATAATTTTAGTATCAAATGGACCATAAAACACCCATTAATTATTTTTACATAGACAATATAAAAAGCACAGACTTCTGCCCAGACAATCTCTATAAAAAGAGAAACATGCTTATGTCCAACAACTGATTGAAAATTGCTGGACTGGGCCAACTCTGAATTATTTTTAGCAGATCAGGGTGGAAAGCATGAGACCACATTCAGAGATTAACAGCCAGACACAATGCCTGAGTTCAGCAAAACACAGATCACCCTGACTTAACAGCCAAAGCTGTCAACCCTCGAAATGCTCTAAGAAAATCTTTCCCAAGCAGATAAAATTCCATTCAGCAGACTTCAGGGACCTGTGCGGCTGGGCTAAGCAGGAAGGAGCAGAGCAGCACTCTATGATCCATGATTAGGGCGCTTTTTGAACACAGCTGTCTCTGCTTGCTGCTCCTCCAGACAGACTTGCTGTTCACAGAGGCTTCAGACCTCACCTCCAGCAAATTCTGAGGCTGCGTGGACAACCTGTGTGTAAATCATCTGTTGGTCATGTCATCGTCACTTGTCCCATGGTGCCGTGTCCCCCACGGTCACCCGTGTTTCTGTGCACGCTGTGCCATTTCTCACCCAGCCCTGGGGACTGGATCCCTCCAGCCTTTTTCCTGCAGAGGGAGCAGCTGCCCTGAGATTGCCCTGGGCTCCCCAGCATCTCTGTCTCTCCTGTGGAGGTGGAGAGAGGACAGGCTGCGTACAGCGGCTGCTGAAGGAAAATAAACTACACCACGTCCCTTCTAGCCTTTGCTTTCTAACTGGTCACACCGGGTGCAAAAGGGGTGGAAGCACCAGGCTCCTCACATGTCAGGACCACTGGTCCCTATTCCTCCCAGTCCTTTCAGACATTTTTTCTAAAGGGTAAATGCCTGTGTTTTCAAAGGCACCCAGTGATATTAGGCTCCTTGACCTTTGTCTAGCTTAGTTACAAGGGCTTTCCTCTGAAGGTAGCATATTCCAGTGCTTGGATTGTAAAGCCAAATATTTAAGTATCTCACCCACCAAGCAACAATGTAAAACAAACAAACAAAAAAGCCCGGAGGCACCCAGGCTTTAGTCATTTTCCAAAAGTCAGTCTGACAGTTTTAATAATCTACATCTACTTCCCTGTGTTACCCATACAGAGATGTGCCAGTTATTCTTTTCCTCCACCCCATGCAAGAGAGAAAAGTATCAGAGAGAAAAGGAAAAGGGTGAAAATACTGAACAAGTCAATCTCTACATGTGTCCCTTAAATGTCTCACCTGCTAAACCTTCTGAACATTGCCATTGGCTTTTGCTGATTGTATTTGGTTCCAGATGCTGGGACTCTCCCTGTACTTTGATTTCTTTGTAAGGCAGCTCTTTGCCTTTCTGGTGGCCCTGTTACAAGCAGCTCGTGCCCGAAGTGCCTTTTGGAGAATTAGAAAACACAAGGCCTCCTAGGAAGTACATGGTACATAAAGGCCATGGCAGTAGGGTGCTGTCATGTTTTCTTTAAAAATAAATGGTAAGATGCCCATTGACTTTGCTGGTGACAGGATTTCATGGCATGTACACAAAGACCAGGTTGAAGTGCTGCCCAGGTCTCAATTTCATTCTTCATGAGTAAGAAGGACAATAGAAATTTTTTCAATCCCAAAGCCAGCATTGATACTTTAGTACTATCTCATGTCCCCACAAGGAAGCCTTGTATATTCTTGTGGGAGTTTTTAATGGTTGTCATTAAAAACTCATTCTCACTCTGACAGTTTGCTGTAGCATAACTTTTTAATCTTAGCTGAAATGGCTTAAGGCAGCTATGTTATGTAGAGCATCTCCAGGATAACAAAGCAGGAAGCAAATTCTATGGTTGTAAGAAAAATGAGATGGAAATGAGTGAGCTAATGTCAGAGAATGGGTATACACAGCAACAGCAGAAGCATATGGAGGAGAAATGGTAATTAAATAAATTCAAATCTACAGAGACCATCAAAATAGTGCTTAAGTGCAAACTATTTTATGTGCAGAACTGATCCATCTAACATCTCTTAAACTTGGCTCCTACTGGCAGAGCCTCTGAGTGCTCACATGTGAAGCTCACTGGCCCTCAGCAGATCTTCATATTACTGCATTTCTACAAACATCCGAGTGCTACATAGGTATTGTTTGAAGTGTTGGCTTTGCAGTATGAACCTCCAGGCAGTTTGAGACCTGTTAATTTCAGAACTTCCTCTGTAGTCATAAAAAAGCTTACATGACTATGGAGTAAATTCATTTAGCCCTTGGTTTAGGGTGCTGGGATTTGAGAGTAGGAATCAGCTCTAGATTCAGACTCCAATGCAGATACCTTCTGAAGTGGCCACACTTGGTATTAGTGGAAATCTAATCAGGGCAGCCAAGGGCAGCAGAAGAGCAGTTCAGCAAGCAGATGTAGGGATGCAATCCAGTTGTCTCAAGTCAGTCACCTCACATCTGTAAGGTCCATGCAGGTGCTTCAGATTCCCAGGATTGGTTCAAGCAATATAAGATATATATATATATATATATATATATATATATATATATATATATATATATTGTAACAACAGAATTAGGGCCCCAGCTATTGATTGCTAGTATTTATGACAGTCACCTACTTGTTACTTTAGTGAGGAAGATAAGAAAAAGTATTTACAGGCATTAAGAAAACCCTTATGTATATTTTCCTTTCTTTTTTTTTTTTCCCCCCCTGCTTTTGGACACTGTTAATATAGATCCTGTGTCCTCTTTGTTAACATACATTTTATAGCTATATTTAGGTACTTTTAACACAGGTTAATGTCACCTCAAAATTTGGAACAGCTGTCTAAATAAGTATTCACATCCATGATTAAATACAGTTGCTGTCCTCTCTGCTTGACATCAGCTGTGCTGTGACACTAGCCAGCTAGAGCCACTGAAACTTTCCAGACATACCTTCACAGGTTATTTGAAAGTACTTTGCTTTCCACATTATCCCATCTGGCTTCAAGATTGTTTAAGGTGAAGAAGGGAGAAACAATGTTTGCAGGTTTAAACAAGAACTGGGGTGTAAGGCAGAGGAAAACAATGGTGGGGGGGGAAAGCCCTGAACAAATGGGCAGCAAAGCATTAAAGATGTGACAAGACTTTATAACACACTGCAAAGCTATTTCCATGTCTGTTCAAAAAGGACTGTTCCCATAAGCAGCAGAAGGGTGCCACTGCTGGCTGCCCTTCTGGCCCCAAATCCTCTCCAGTGTCACACCTCTATGTGCCCACCAGCCCTGCAACATCCCCCTAAAGAGACCGAGATGGCTGAGATCCACAGCTAACACATGTCAGTCAAAGCATGTGGCAGCTGAGCCTGGATCCATCTCAATTCACCTAAAGCTTTCTGCTCAGGCGTGGATTTGGGCCCTTTCCATCCACTTGGCATTTTCACAGAATCCCCAGGAATGTGTCTGTTTTGAGATTTCCACATCTCTGCCATGTTAAGGAGATGCTGGCCAACAAAAGCCTGACAGAAAGAAAAAGTACAATCAAAGAAAGATGCTACTCAAAGGAAAGCATTAAAAAATAGATTTCAAAGGTATTTTCTGAGTCAATGGGGAAAAACTACTATTTCACTGACTCTAGAGGACGTGTGAATTGAAAGTAGAACACTTCCCCCAGTAAAAGTATTTATTTTGAACACATTCTGAAGCAAAAATTATGTTTGTTGGTACACTGATATGACAGAGGAAGAGTAAGAGCCATGTCAAAATAAATGGTGTCAACATAAAATGCTGTTTGCTAGGTTTTGTCTGCTAAGCATTGCCCAGATTTACCTTTGTAAATCCTCGTAGCTTATCCAGGATTTTCTGGATTTTTCTATAGGAAAAGGCAAGGATATCTACCATACCCAACCACGGATTCAAGAAGAAAAATACATACAAATCAGAAAGCAAACAGTAAAAGACACAAAGAAGGAGAAATAGAGGAAAATAATCATTTTGTAGGCTGGCAGGTAAAATTTAAAGTGGAGTCACAGTCACTAAGGAGAAATTAGTGTCAACATCCAGTATCACTATACTGCCTTGCTATGTATTAGCAAAGCAGAGAAAAGGCAGTTTCCCTGGATACAACAGGAGTCAGACAGCAATAAGCAGCAGCCTGGCTCCTCAGACAACAATTCTCAATTATGGGAAAGTTTGTTTTCTCAGCAGTTGCTCCTTTCTAAGGGAGAATAGTTCCATGACCTCTAAAAAAAGAGCAAGACCCAGCAACTACCATGAATATTCAGTGGCTCTGTGATCATAGTGCTTGTGTTGAATAAAGAAAATTCAGGGATTGATAGCAGTCTGTGGGTTCCCTCCTATCACACCTCTGAGACAAACCCTTCCAGCATTTGTCTCTCCACAGTTTTTGACCATCAGTGTAGACCCAAAATGCTCCTGCCTGAAATTTCACTGGAAGTCCTTTGGAAATTTGCTTTAAAAAATTTACTGTTTTTCTGTTGGTTTTGGTTTGTTTGTTTGTTTTTTTGTTTTTTTCTTCCAGACTAAAAAAAACTTGTGGCACTTCTCTACTTACAGATCCAGCCCTCTTTTTTCACCCAGAGGAATTCTGTCTAGGTTTTTCTCAAGACTACATCACTGGGGCTGGGTCTGACTTTAGGCTGTCTCCTGTTTTCACCCACACTTGCACACCTTTCCTCAGTGATGCCAAACAGGATCTTTGCATGTCACATTCCTTAACACCTAGACAGAGGTGGGGACAGCAAGGAGACACTGACCAAATGCCATGGAAATGGAGGAAGATCAGAATAAGGTAGATACTTTTCACCACATGAGTTAGAGATACCTAAACAAATGCCATGAGCAGCCCAATTTTTTAGACAGAATTGCACACATTTTCAGCACAAGCAGCAATTACAACCCTTATATAAACCCTCTTGGGTTTTTTATTTTTTTCCTTTCCCTTTCTGTTTGCTTTACAAAAGAAAAGTGGGAAACTCTTTTCACAGATTTTGAGCACCATAAATGAAAGTTTCACCATCTCTTTAATTGCACTCCTTTTACAAACATGTCATAAAGTGATTTGCTTGTCAGGTTTGGAGTAAAGCTAAAACAAGACTTTTTCAAAACAAAATAAGGAACAAAGAATTTTTGCAATTAAAACCATGTTTTCCCTACTCTTTCCTCAGACAATATGTTTTCTATTATGGCTATCCTGAGACATATTTTCACACCCCAATTTTTTTTTTCTTATTTTCAAGTTCTACAAAGAACTATATGGCAATAAGCTTTAAATAAAACCTTTGAATAGAAAAGAAAAAACAAATGAGTTATCAAACTCTGGGATCACTCTCACAACAAACCACAAAACCATATCAAGAGAGTGATCAGCTAAGATGTGGTTCACTTACTAATAAGATAATGGCTTTGTGAGCAGAGAACTCTCTGGGGGGATATCAGTCATGAGAGGATATTCTTCTTCAAGTATTGCTGCAACCCACCTTTATGTGAAGAGAACCAGGCAGCACCAAGTGCATAGGACAGAGGTTAGCTG